>NW_023994199.1:285000-382500 GCF_015586225.1 Lucilia sericata
CCCAAACTAAACCGAAAATTACTTTGAAATGAACCAAAAAAAAAAAAAACTACATGGAAACATGAAAAGTAACAAACAAACAAGGTAAAAATTAAAATGAAGATAAAGATTAAAATGTATTTAGAACTACAAATGCGAAAAATATACAAAGTTCTAATGTTGTAAATGTTGTTGTCAGTTAAACTAATGTGCTCATTAAAGTTTTCCACTTGTACGAGTAAATGAAACTCAAATATCGTTCGTTTGGTTCGTCTTACATTTTACTGGCAGAAAAAAAGACAGGATTTGAAATCAACAAAAAGTCTCGACAGTAGTAAAATGCTAAATGAGCAATAGCTAGCAAGTAGATAAGCTTAAAAATGGCAATCAATTTAATTTGCCAACAACATTTTATACACCTGACAGTAAATTCGTCATTTCATTTTTAAAGTTGTATACTCTTCATAACATCTCTTTCATAACTATTAACAATACACAAAATCCATGTATTCATCGAAGAAGGATGACAAACATTGAAAAAGAAAAATCCACCCATGTGGTCGTTATGACAATTTTTTATTATTGTCCTCTAAATGCATTGATAGTTGTAGGAAACATGTTTGATTTAAACAAACGAATAAAGAACGAATCGGAATGTACACTACATATGGTATATCTATGCCAAAGACTCGAAAGTAAGAATAACCAGTGATGAGTCCTGTCACCACTCTCGACTTATTGGTGGCAAGGTTGACAGGAAAATCCGTACGATATTGTTAGTATAGCTGGAAAAAATTTGGAATTTTTTTTACTAAACTTCAACGAATTCGGGGGCATGGGTTCGGAAATCTTCTCCGAAAAACTGAATATTCTATTGTCTTTTCGACTACCTGACACTTGCACGGTCCTTCAGGAAGAGATATATACCATCTATACAGCTGCGAGAAGAATCCGGGAACTAAATCTTGAAAAATCAAGAGCACATACTACTCTACTTTGGTAGAGCTCTTTTTCCCGATCTGGACTGTCTCAGATATACGTCACTAGTAAACATGATCGGTTTTTAGAAGCACCGGCTGGTTTTCTCGGAGACCGAACGAACAAAGTAGTCAATGAAATTAGGGAGGGAAACCACTCCCTCTATAGTAGGGAATGGCTCGAAAGGTATCACAATGGGCCACAAGGCCTCCGAGTGAACTCGCTTACTAGCGAGCAACCCACGTAACCTACCTATCTAACTACCTATCTACCTACCTAACGAATTCGGGAAGAATTTGGTAGCTATTGATCCTGACTAAAAATACGACATTTAAACAATCAGGAAGAATGCGGTGGATCTTGAAAAATAGGAAAATAGGCCCCTAAACTCGACTAACAATACGAAATTAAAAAATCGGCAAAATTCCCAAACTTTTGATCATGACAAAAAAAGACGAATGAAAAGCAATCGTCTAAAAGAAGGATTCAATGGCTCTTGATCTATTTTATTAATGCGGGTACAAAAACATCCGATGACTTACATCATAGTCAAGAAGAACTTGATGTCTCTTAATAACGACTAATAATACGACTGTAAATCAATCGGATATACCAAATCGAAGTCGAGAGAAATTTGGAAACTCTAGATTTTGACAAAAATATGATGGTAAAGCAATCCGCTAAACTTCAACACAATCAAGAGGGAACCGGTGGCTTTCGATCTCTTCTGTTAATATGGAAGCATCAAAATCAAGAAGAACCCGATTACACTTGATCTTATTAACAATACAACTGTAAAACAATCGGCTTAACTATAACGAAGTCTAGAAAAATTCTGAGGATCTTGATCACAGTTAAGGGTAAACTACAACCATGTCAAGAAGGATACGAGAGTACGATGACCCTTGATCTCGAATAATAAACAATGTGAAACAATCGGTTAAACTACAATGAAATCCAGATTGTTTTGGTTATTATATAAAATACTGCAAATTTTGGTTACGAAGGTTTCGGAGCGCATTGAGAGGTTCTAACAGCCCGCAATCTAAAATTGTCAAGCTAAATTGGGTTAAATTAAAAGAGTTAGTTTAACCATTGACGAGCTTTCCCCATTATTGGTTAAGTTCCAGAGATCCGAGTGGCCCAAAACCATCAGCATATGCATCTGAATCACCTATTAGTTTCATTTGGAGATTTTGTGCGAGAGTAGACAAATATTATTTGCATATAATTTCACGAGTTGACGTGAAATACTTCATGTAATTTCTGTTCTCTCTAAACAGACTTTGCTCATTATATATACCAGCACGATGTTGAATAGTTGAGATAATAAAGGACATCCTTCTTTTATTCCAGCGTTAATATGAAACTTTGTGCAGAATTGCATCTTAATACAAGTTTTCAGAATAGACATATCGTATACTGGAGAAGCTAATTCAGAAAATTTACGTGAACAATGTTATTCCTATTTTAAAATCAAATCAAAAGAAATACATCGGCCCTGTGGTGCTATCTTTTACCAGTGTATCTGAAGGGAATCGAACCCACGACCTAATGGGACGCACACATTTTATCCCTAACTGCTGTGCTATTGAGCTGCTTTAATGCGAAAAAGGGACAACATCCGAGATTGACATCAAAATTTCATGGAAAATTCCGGGGGTAAAAGTGTCTGTCACTGTTAGTTTTTGTTCAAGCATTAAAAATGTTTGTATTTGTATTTGTCAGCCAGTTTATATTTGTCTAAATAAAAATAACTGGAATCAATACAATTAATATTTAAAAATTACAAACCCTACGACAAACTAACAATACTCTCAAATGTTCAGCTTAGTTTCACGACTTCCTCAAAAAAATGCGCAAAAAAAGTTTTGCAACATGTTTAGAAATTGCCAAATAATTGTTAACGTATCATCCTCATTGTCACCCTCTTCTTTTGTACACAGTCTACTAATACATCAACCATATAGCCACCACTATATATGGAATTATTATAGAATATTTCTATAACATCCTCTTTCTTTCCAATTGATAATTAGTTACACAACTCTAATACTTTGTTTCACAGCTAGTGTGGCAAATTTTCTATTATTACCATTCACAAATAATCAACAACATCACCAAAATGTCTACAAAAAAATCCTAACAGCGACATTATAACAATAAAAGAATATATATTGTTGGTTGGTGATGGTGGTGCTACTTTGTTAGAAATTTAGGAAATTGTACACAAATCTCGTACTACTAGTTATCATTTCACTTATTTCTATAAATATTGCAGCTAGTATCATAACGATAATTATGTTATTTGGATTATGCACGGATGTTGATGCAACAAAATTATTCTATAACATCATATGATATTTATCATGGACGGTGATGGGGTGTTTTGGACTTATTGTACAATAATATAGAAATTTAATACATATTTTGTGTCATTTCTGACTGTTGCCTCTAGTAACTGTGACAATTTTGCCAATTTGTTTTTATTATTAACTGGAAAATTATTATCACATTATTATTGTCACTTTAAGGCAGAGGAAATTTTCTATTAATGTTCTATTTATAATCAAAGCGTAAATAATTATTGATTTTGTTGGAAAAAGCTAAACTATAAATACAAATATTGATTTTTATTACCAGAATATAATTTATTGGTTATTATGAGTTATATATCAATTAGTAGATGTATTTATATACTGTCATCGAATGGATCGCTGTAAAGTTTGGTATACTTTGGAAGAAAACATCTGTTTTTATAATGATTTTTATCAACAGAATTTTAGAATCAATGGCTAGGGATCAATTTTGTTCTAGATTGGTTAGATAGTTGGCCGGGTTTGATATTGCAACCTAAACCTTTATAAGATTCGACAAAATTGCAATTCTAATAGTCTGTGTTCGGAGAATATTTTAGGTGATTGAGTGAGGTGAGAACAAGGGGAAACGTTAAGAAGATAAGATCCATCGCTGTTATTGGACGGATGATTTCAAAATTTCTAAATATTTCATTTATCGAGATCCTGAAAATTTCCACCCAATTGTTCAACACCAATATAACGTATGTGGATTCATGATCTGGTCAAATATTTAGAGTCCAACAATTTACTTAGCGAGTGTGAGCAAGTGTTTCGTAGTGGACGATCCACGGTAGTCTTGTTAGACTTTCTATCGACATGACAATATCCTTCCATTCACCATTTTAGCAAAAGTAAAGTGGTGGCTCTTGATATTTCCAAGGTGTTCGATAAAGTATAGAATGGCGCTCTTCAAAACTAATTGCATTTGATGTAGGTTATAAAGTGATGATGATTTATTTATTCTGATCTATTTCAGATACCACACTATACGATTTGTTATTCCATAAATAATCTTCTTTATCAACCACGTTAACCGCGAAATGGAAACAATCTCTCATCCTAATAGAGTCGATTACAATGCCCGAAACACTCAATGTTACGTTTTACACACAAACGCATAGCAGATTTTGCTGTTCAATCTGTATCTATGGACTGTGAAAATGTTAAGGAATTAGAAACTCTAAATGTTCTGGACATGAGAATACAGAGCAATACCCGCTGATCTCAATACTATATACACCATTTATATCAGATCGAAAGTGAAATAGACATAAGAGTCTATGTTAGAGCTACTCGACTTATCAGTGAAGGTCGAACTTTTTTGATTAACTGGATCATCGTAGTAACGTGGGGTAATCTCACTGTCGTCATTAATATGCGATCGTTTGGTAAGTGGGCCACACAACGCATTACAGAGAAAATGCCTCTTCTGCCGTACAGCCCGTATGTGGAACTAACTTTATACAGAAGTATGTCCTTCCACTTTCGATGTGAAAAGATCCTATATTCGTTACATTCAATTTTCCTCTATCCTAGAACAGAACTAGAACAGAACTAGAACAGAACTAGAACAGAACTAGAACAGAACTAGAACAGAACTAGAACAGAACTAGAACAGAACTAGAACAGAACTAGAACAGAACTAGAACAGAACTAGAACAGAACTAGAACAGAACCAGAACAGAACAAAACTAGAACAGAACTAGAACAGAACCAGAACAGAACTAGAACAGAACTAGAACAGAACTAGAACAGAACTAGAACAGAACTAGAACAGAACTAGAACAGAACTAGAACAGAACTAGAACAGAACTAGAACAGAACTAGAACAGAACTAGAATAGAACTAGAACAGAACTAGAACAGAACTAGAACAGAACTAGAACAGAACTAGAATAGAACTAGAACAGAACTAGAACAGAACTAGAACAGAACTAGAACAGAACTAGAACAGAACAGAACTAGAACTAGAACAGAACTAGAACAGAACTAGAACAGAACTAGAACAGAACTAGAACAGAACTAGAACAGAACTAGAACAGAACTAGAACAGAACTAGAACAGAACTAGAACAGAACTAGAACAGAACTAGAACAGAACTAGAACAGAATAGAACAGAAATAGAACAGAACTAGAACAGAACTAGAACAGAACTAGAACAGAACTAGAACAGAACTAGAACAGAACTAGAACAGAACTAGAACAGAACTAGAACAGAACTAGAACTAGAACTACAGAACTAGAACAGAACTAGAACAGAACTAGAACAGAACTAGAACAGAACTAGAACTAGAAACAGAACTAGAACAGAACTTAGAACAGAACTAGAACAGAACTAGAACAGAACTAGAACTAGAACTAGAACAGAACTAGAACAGAACTAGAACAGAACTAGAACTAGAACAGAACTAGAACAGAACTAGAACAGAACTAGAACAGAAATAGAACAGAAATAGAACAGAACTAGAATAGAACTAGAACTAGAACAGACTAGAACAAAACTAGAACAGAACTAGAACAGAACTAGAACAGAACTAGAACAGAACTAGAACAGAACTAGAACGGAACTAGAACTAGAACAGAACTAGAACAGAACTAGAACAGAACTAGAACAGAACTAGAACAGAACTAGAACAGAACTAGAATAAAACTAGAACAGAACTAGAATAGAACTAGAACAGAACTAGAACAGAATTAGAACTAGAACAGAACTAGAACAGAACTAGAACAGAACTAGAACAGAACTAGAACAGAACTAGAACAGAACTAGAACAGAACTAGAACAGAACTAGAACAGAACTAGTACAGAACTAGAACAGAACTAGAACAGAACTAGAACAGAAATAGAACAGAACTAGAACAGAACTAGAATAGAACTAGAACAGAACTAGAACAGAACTAGAACAGAACTAGAACAGAACTAGAACAGAACTAGAACAGAACTAGAACAGAACTAGAACAGAACTAGAACAGAACTAGAACAGAACTAGAACAGAACTAGAACAGAACTAGAACAGAACAACAGAACAGAACTAGAACAGAACTAGAACAGAACTAGAACAGAACGAAAGAACTAGAACAGAACTAGAACAGAACTAGAACAGAACTAGAACAGAACTAGAACAGAACTAGAACAGAACTAGAACAGAACTAGAACAGAACTAGAACAGAACTAGAACAGAACTAGAACAGAACTAGAACAGAACTAGAACAGAACTAGAACAGAACTAGAACAGAACTAGAACAGAACTAGAACAGAACTAAACAGAATACAGAACTAATACAGAACTAGAACAGAACTAGAACAAACTAGAACAGAACTAGAACAGAACTAGAACAGAACTAGAACAGAACTAGAACAGAACTAGAACAGAACTAGAACAGAACTAGAACAGAACTAGAACAGAACTAGAACAGAACTAGAACAGAACTAGAACAGAACTAGAACAGAACTAGAACAGAACTAGAACAGAACTAGAACAGAACTAGAACAGAACTAGAACAGAACTAGAACAGAACTAGAACAGAACTAGAACAGAACTAGAACAGAACTAGAACAGAACTAGAACAGAACTAGAACAGAACTAGAACAGAACTAGAACAGAACTAGAACAGAACTAGAACAGAACTAGAACAGAACTAGAACAGAACTAGAACAGAACTAGAACAGAACTAGAACAGAACTAGAACAGAACTAGAACAGAACTAGAACAGAACTAGAACAAAACTAGAACAGAACTAGAATAGAACTAGAACAGAACTAGAATTAGAACAGAACTAGAACAGAACTAGATCAGAACTAGAACAGAACTAGAACAGAACTAGAACAGAACTAGAACAGAACTAGTACAGAACTAGAACAGAACTAGAACAGAAATAGAACAGAAATAGAACAGAACTAGAATAGAACTAGAACAGAACTAGAACAGAACTAGAACAAAACTAGAACAGAACTAGAACAGAACTAGAACAGAACTAGAACAGAACTAGAACAGAACTAGAACAGAACTAGAACGGAACTAGAACGGAACTAGAACAGAACTAGAACAGAACTAGAACAGAACTAGTACAGAACTAGAACGGAACTAGAACGGAACTAGAACAGAACTAGAACAGAACTAGAACAAAACTAGAACAGTACTAGAACAGAACTAGAAGTTACCTTTAGTATTTCTATTATTTTCTTAAAATATTAAAGAATTTTACTATAAATATTTAGTATCAAAGGAATCTTTATGACGGAAAACTTATTTCCGAACTCAGAAAAGTGAAAAAAAACAATAACAAACTTTTAAAAATTAACATTAACTATAAACGTAAGTATTTGCTTATGTATGTATACACTCATGTCTCCTTCAGAAAACCCATTAAAAATCTCTTTACAAAAATGTCAATTTTTTATGAATAAGTCAAGTGAAGCGTTAAATATGGCAAAACACTGATAACATATTAAGCTTATTATGTAAACTAGTATAAAATAACAATAACAAACAAACAAACAAATAAATAAATAAATAAATCAAAATAAAACATAAATAAGGAAATTCAAATGGTGGTTAAAAAAAACACATACCCTCTGTAATAAAGGACAAGGGTACATTAAGTGACAAAAAACAAAAATGTTTGTGACTCGTACACTTCGGCATACATACAAAGGAGAAAGAAGTTTATTTATCACAAACCTTTTTATACCCTCCACCACCATCAGTGGTGATAGAGGGTATATATAAGTTTGTCATTCCGTGTGTAACACCAAGAAATATTCATCTAAGACCCAACAAAGTATATATATTCTGGGTCCTCATGAAATTCTGAGTCGATTTAGCTATGTCCGTCTGTCCGTCTGTCTGTCTGTCTGTCTGTCTGTCTGTCTGTCTGTGTAAAACACGCTCACGTTAAAAATAAGCAAAGGAAATCAACCAAATTCATCCAAAGTATTTATTATTATCCTAAGCAGTTTGGTATTGAAAATCAGCAAAATCGGTTCACAACGTAAAAAGTTATGAGTAAAAATTTCAGACTACCTCGAAAAAATTCCGTTTTTTTCATAATTCTTTTAAAGTTTTCTCAGAAACTACCAAAGATATTTCGATGAATTTTGTCACACATTATTTTTTCATGGCAGTGATCAATTATGTTGAAAATCTTTAGAATCGATCCAATATTTCCCATAGCCCCCATACAAAGGTATATATTCCCGGAAATTAGTTTATCGTTAATAACTCCCTCAAATATATTGGTATCAACGCAAAATTTTGTACATGCAACTATAATAAGAATAGAAACCATACTGTCAACGCAGATCTCAGTCAGTCCACAATTGGCCATAGCTCCCATACAAGGTCCACTTCCGAAAATCACCTAAACGCACATATTTTAATAATGAATAAAGCTATTGTGATAAAATTCGAGTTAAATATGTTTTGTGTACATACAAATCATTCTACCAAATTTTTTACGGATCGGTCCATTATTGGTCATAGCTCCCATATAAGGCCCACTTCCGAAAATCATTTAAAAGCTCATATTTCATTGTCATATAAAGCTATCTTGATGAAATTCGACACAAATATGTTTAGTCTAAATATAAAACACTCTACGAAATTTTTTCCGGATAGGTCCATAATTGGTCATAGCTCCCATATATAGTCCCCTTCCGAAAATCACCTAAACGCATATATTTCATTGAATTATAAAGCTATCGGGATAAAATTTGACACAAATCTGTTTTGTATACATACAAATCTTTCTAGATAATTTTTTACGGATCGGTCCATTATTGGTCATAGCTCCCATATAACCCCAATTCCGAAAATCACTTAAAAATACATATTTCATTGTCAAATAAAGCTATCGTGATAAAATTCGACATAAATATATTTCGTATAAATATGAATTATTCTACTAATTTTTTTTTCGGATAGGCCCATAATTGGTCATAGCTCCCATATAAGGTCCACTTCCGAAAATCACTTAAACACGTATATTTCATTGAATTCTAAAGCTATTGGGATAAAATTCGACAAAAATGCGTTTTGTGTACATTCAAATCATTTCACAAAATTTTTTACGGATCGGTCCATTATAGGTCATAGCTACCATATAAGGCCCACTTCCGAAAATCACTTAAAAGCACATATTTCTTTGTCAAATAAAGCTATCGTGATAAAATTCGACACAAATATGTTTTGTCTTTATATGGGTCACTCTACGAAATTTTTTTCCGGATAGGCTCCCATAGAGGGTCCACTTACGAAAACCACTTAAACGCACATATTTCTTTGAATATTAAAGCTATCTGGATAAAGTACGACTTGAATATGTTTTGTGAGCATATAAATCATTCTATCAATTTTTTTCCGGATTGTTCCATATATGGTAATAGCTCCTTCAAAACAAACACTTAAACGCACATACTTCATTATCAAATAAAGATATCTTGATAAAATTCGACACAAATATGTTCTGTGTAAGGTCATAGCTTCTATACATATAAAGTCCACTTCCGAAAATCACCTAAACGCACATATTTCATTAATTAATAAATCTATTGTAGTAAAATTCAACTTTAATTTTTTTTGGCTTATAAATCATTATTCGAAATTTTCTCCTTATCGGTTGATAATTGGTCACAACTCCCATATAAGGACCATTTCCGAAAATTACTCAAATGCACATTAACAATCAAAGTTATCGGGATAAAATTCGACATAAATGTGTATTTTGTATATAAAAATCATTCCACGGATTTTTTTCCGGATCGGTCCATAGGTTGTCTTAGCTCCCATATAAGATATACTTCTGAAATTCACTTAATACCACTTAATTCGTAATTAAATGATTATATCCGGATAAAATTCAAAATGAGTATGTTCTGTGTAAAGATAAACCATTATATTAAAATGTTTTCAAACTGGCCTATTAAAATACATTTTTCTAGACCTAATTAAAATTAGTTTGACATATACATACATATATGTTAGTACCCTTAATAAGGAAACAAAAATTTTGCCAAGTTATCTAAAAATTAGATAGTTAAATGGGTTTCAATAAAAAGTAGCTTGCTGGTGGAGGGTATTTAAGATTCGGCATAGCCGAATATAGCATTATAACTTGTTATTTGTTAAAATTTTTAAGTGATTTTGGTATGACAATAATGATAACTGTTAAATGAAAACAGTAGCTAAAGGAAACGTATAAATTGCATTGCAAAGTGAGTCGCAACAACAGCTACAGTAAAAGATCAAGAAAAGGAATTATATTCTCTAACCATTTACTACTTTAGTTATTAAAAACAAAAAATAAAAACAGCAACAACATTATGAAATAAAAAGTATTTCATTTTTTTCTATTCACTTGAGCAACAAATACTTTTTTGAGGGTAAATTTGTACTTGTACGTATGTTCACCACATGCTCAAATTCCCAAACTCTACTTAAGTGTCAAAATAGGTGTGAGTAACTGTGATGTGATGATTCCTTTTTAATGTTTTTTTGTTTTGATAACACATTCAAAATAATTCCTTTCCTTTTTTTCAAAACTGTAGTAAAGATGAAGAAAAAAGTGAAACCAAATGGTTCTTAACAAATGCCTGGAAGGTGTTTTATACAGTTTTTTCGTAAGCACTAGAAAACTTGAAATAAAAATCTTTTTTGGGTAAATAAAACCACCCAAAAATAAAATTTAATTTTTTTTCTTAAGATTTTTTAACACTTGCAATTTATTCAAACTTTTTTCTTTAGAGAAAAAAAAAACAAATACTAAAATAAATTGTAGTAAACAACATATTCTTTTGAATGTCTCCTTTTTAACCATTTCTCTAACATACCACTTTGTGGCTCTGTAAATAAGTTCTTACATACATATAGGAAAATAAGTATATAAGGAATATATATACACAAATCTAAATGTGTTTACGTCTATGTATATGTTTCAATTTATTCTGTTTCTTGTTCATCAGGCATCTGCTTTATTAAGGCTCTTACCCGAGACCAGATTTCAACATCAATAATGTATACAAATACTCAACTGAAATGAATATATTTCCATGCAAATTTGTTAAGTGTAACCAATTCTTGCCAAACTATTATTTGATTTCCTTTTTAAATACTTTACATAGATACACTCGTTTATGAAGTGTTAGTAAATGATGGTGGCTAAACCCGATTCTCGTAGTACTTAAGTCTATGAGTTTTAGGGTAATGGCGTATGCGGACGATATTTCCGTAGTGGTATCTGGTAAATACCTAGTTACTATAACGCAAATAATGAAGACTGCACTTAAATCACTCATTGTATGGACTACCAAAAGTGGTTTAGGTGTTAATCCATCGAAAACGGAACTTGTTCTCTTTACGAGGAAATACCTGTAACCTGGTTCCGAACTTTCTAGTCTAAATGGGGTAGAGCTAAAACTATCTGATAGTGCAAAATATCTGGGCGTTACTCTGGACTCAAAACTACCATGGCATGGCAACCAAAGTAAACAAAATGACAACGGTCTTATACTCATGTAGGAGGGCTTTAGGGAAATCCAGGAATATAAACCCTGGCAGAAATTTAAAAGGATTCCTTGCTGCATTAATGATTACTGGGGCCCCTCATACCAAGAAGTTGCCCAAAAAGTTGCTCGCAACTCGGCGATTGGACTCAAGACAATCGATATGACTCAGTCAGGTCCCAGACACTATTAACTACCACGACCATCTTTTGAAAAAACTTTTAGGAGTCGATTCAACACGATCCAAATGTGATGGAATTAATCTTCCGAACCAGGCTCCAAACAAAAGATTGTGTAGGAGGTGGCTTTTAAGTACATATATAGAAGTCTTCTGCAAACTTCCTGATCAATGTAACGTTCTTCAGGACGAACTATTTATCGACTAAATAGTATATTCGATACAGCTGCATACCAGTATTCATTGCACAATACCAAACTTGGTTCTCGTTTGTCGGACATCCATTAAAGAAATGGCGAGACATTCTGCAATAGGACTGTACTGGATTCCATGTCGTCAAAAGATTCCTGGCAATACTATTTCGGACTCTCTTGCAAAACGAGAAGCAAAGATCTCAAGCCTTAATATGCACTGGCCGTTTGAGCTTCATGCTAGATGACTAAAGTTACCAAGTAATGACTTCAGCTAAAGTTATCAAGATAAAGAGGAATAGGAGAATATCACTTTCTCTGTCAATGATCTGCCCCGGCTAAACCTAAATTGAACACGCTACGTATCAATTTTTGCACGACCTAGTTTTCTGGTCAAAGTGTAATAATACACCGATCTCAATATGATAAACACGACTCAGTATGATAAACCCACGTATGTCCCTAGTGATGTAAACACATTGACAGTCAGCTATCCTAACCTGACACTTTCAAAACCACCTTTCGCTCTCCTAATAATATCCGTACATATGGATGTCAATCCCGAATTTGAAACTAACTTTAAGCATTAAATATAAATGCAGATCTCTACTGGATGAATCATCGGCCATAGGATGAGTAACAAATTGGATCTGGTATTAGTTTCAATAGTAATACTTCTAGATTTACACAGGGCAGCTGTATATCTGACGTATTAGCGAAAGTAGTCGAATCGATACCAGACAAAGGTGGAATTTATCTTAAAATATGTCCTTTAATCTTGTTCTTTAAACGAATATATATGGCCAATGAAACTGGAACCGAACTCAGCAACATGATTGTTGTTATCCATACAAAACTCGATGTATCAACGGATCATCTTCTTTGGCACTACCTTGACCAGATGCTCAATGAGTTGAGCCAGTTGCGGCATCTGGCAAACTGTATTACAACGTTTGTGACGATGACTAACATTTATTTTTTACAGGAGTCTAATCCTTTAAATTTTACTCACACACTTCTTCGAGTGTAAATACGGTAAGTTCGTATATGTATGTATGTAAAAAAGAAGACTTCTTCTTCCACTTAAGTGCGGTTGCAAATGTCAATTGCGTTCGAAATCTATCCAACTTCTTAGGAATTTATCGTTTCTGATGTTTTTTTCTCAATTTCTGTTTTTTTATTTTTATTTTGCTAGCAAATTCATTTCTATCACTCATTCGTTCACTCACTTACACATTTTTAATGTTATGTGGTGTTGTTTTCTTTGTGTGTATGTGTGCAAATATAAAAGTGGGTGGTTTGTGTGTGTCCCAAATCGAAAATCGATCTCGTTTTCTTTATTTACATTAAAAATCTGTTTGTATTCACTTAAAAAGGATAAGCAATGTCCTTTTAATGGGTTTCAAATTAAATAAAGGATTAAGTTGTTAGTTTTAAAATTGAATTGCGTTTACCAAGTGGAAATTACATCTTCTTGCATTTTTTTTGTTAGTTTGTTGGCAAACATTACAAACAAGATTTTATTGGTTTTTAAAATAATGATTTTATAAATGATGTTTGCATAGTAGAAACTTGAAATTTTTTTAGAATAGACCTTTTTCAAACTAAAGAAATGTACCGTTGATAACCAATATGAAAGTATTTATATTGTTATAGCCAAACAATCTAGTTATAACATGTTACATAATATCTAATCGATTTTATGATATCAATAAATCATCGAATTTCTCTATTTTTATCTAACAGATCAAATTTAGATATTACACTTCACCATAACTGTTGCCGATTGTGGTAACCTCAGGCTCAATGTGTATTCTTCATTTATACGACGCTGTTCTCCTATGGATTCCATTCTATGACAGCTCTGATGTTGATCTCTAAGGGCATGGCCAATACACTACCACTTGTGCCGCGTTATTCCAATCAATAAGAGCTGTTGAACATGGTAATCAAGATCGTTCAGTGGTGACAGAACACACCCTTCTTACACACCTATCCCAACATCTAAAGGACTGTACAACAACTTGTCATCGAAAACTTACTCGATGTCTGTAAAAGCGCTATTCGTCATATTTTCCCATAATGATACGAGGCTGCTAATAGTGGACTTTTGGAGTCTACAGCCGGTTCATACTGAGACAGGAACGGTGATATTGCGGATTGATATATTCAAATCCCATATGCATATGCCTGGATTCTATTGCCGGTGCTGTTGCCATAACAATAGATGTCACTGAATGATGTATGTGTGTGTAGAGTAACTTATGCTGGGTACCTGAATCGGTTGAGTATATTTTTTCAGGTTTACATTGGATGGTTGCCTGTCATTTTATAGATCGTTTACTATGATCTGAGAATGGAACCGATGTAAATTGGTGAAATATCTGAAGTCTCCTTGTCCTACGGGAGACTAGTACTGATTGAGAATGTCCTTTTACCTCAGTTAAGTTCTCAGTGCTGTTGCCATCTCAACAGGATGCATATTGATACATGCTACGCGACTAACGGTTGAGTTCCGTCAATTAACCTGTCGAGGCAATTATTGGGTTCGTTTGACTTTGGAAATTCCCACATCCTTTCATTCATTATCTCGACATACAGGGGGATCCTGATCTATTGGCTGGGTATTTCGGACTACCAAATACATCTCTAGGTGCTACTACTGCTGAAGCAACAGTACCTTGTGATGTGGTTGTGAGACGGAGGGACTAGAAATCTAGCTAAGCGGATCATAAGAACACTAGAGCGTAGCTCATGACAATGTTGGTTCATCACGGTGTCATTCCCGAAATTATGAATTCTTCAGGTGCGTTTGTTAAGGTTTTCGGAAATCCCTTGGTTTTATTCGTTCGGTACTTCTTCGCCTGTCGGAGTAGCATTAGTTGTCATTCCTCAACGTGATCACTTGACAAGAGATTAGATAGCTCGAGTACCCCAACAAAGTGCTTGTACATGGACCGCCAGAACCAAAATGTTTCTTTATTGAAGCCACTCGGAGGCGCGTTGAAGACCGTCCCTAGTATACCCAGTGGGTGAAAAAACGCCGTGAAATAACGCCGTCAAGGCAGGTGTTCACGTAAAGCAGTGCAGGTGTTACCCCGCCAGTTATTGGTATATGTGAGGTCGCCCTATTTCGGTATATTTATCACCATGCCCTCATTAGTCACACTTTCCAATATGATCGAATATTTGGGAGTATTATTCCAACACTGGCATGGCGGCCCAACTTCAACATTGTTTTGGATAATTTGTCTCTATAATTTAAACATCGTTTTCCTTATGTATGTATTTAACTTAAATTCCTTCATCCTTAAAATAATCTCAATAAAATATCTACTGACTTTTTAAATATTTATCGATTTTGTTTTCCTTATTTGTCATTAAACATTTCGACATTTACAAATCATTTAAATTGGACTACAAATACTCGTACTAATTAACATAAGTACTTAAACTACAATGACAACAACAAAAATTAAGTTCCAGACATTTACAATTAGCAGCATAAATGTTTCAATTACTCACACTCCTTTTAACATTTATAACTAAAAAAGAAAAAACTTTCCTTTTAAAATTTAAAACAACATAAAAAATAATTAAAAACAAAACATTTGGAAGAAAAACTTTTGAAATGCAAAAAAATAAAAGAGAAAACTTTGTCCATTGTGTTTGGGAAATAATTTAGTCATTAAATGACCAAATAGACAGGAAGTAAATGTTATTTATTAGATTAGAGAGGAAAAATATTATTCAAATGAAATCATTGGTTAAAGAACCAAGATGCTTTCGATATATAGTATGGATTTAGTTTTAGCACTGACCACGAATTGTATATCTTTATGATGATATACATCATATATGATCCTAGTAGAACCTATAAGTTTCCCAAGATTCGTACTTCGAAACAGTTCTTCCGGAGCAATCTTATAATCTCAACCAATATTTTCCAAGTACCCCCTTTTTCCAAAAAAAAAACATTTCCCTTTTTTTAGCATCCCATTTCTGGTATACATTAATCCTTTTTTAAGGATAATGTAAGCTATTTTTGGACACTCAATTAAAACTCAACAAGCCTGATGATAATGTGCAAGTTAGACATTTTGTCATTATTTTCTTTTTGGGGTAAAAAATATAAAAAATTAAAAGCTTTTTTCAACATTTTTTATACTAACTCCCTAAAAAAGACAGCAAACGACATAATGGGCTTTGGTTAATTTTACTTATACCATCACATTTAAAAAGCCTTTAAGGATTAAGTTCATCACCCTGAATAATAAGAAACAAAATAAAGTGTTTCTACTATGAAATGTGTTAAAATTCATTTAACATGTTGTGTGTTTTATACTTACAAGGATAAAAAAAGAACGTATTTATGAACTTACTTAAGGTATTTGAAAATTTATTTTTTATGTAGGATTAAAACGTATCTTATACTTTTCTAAGGACAACCACAAAATGTCACGTAACGAACATAAATACAAATCTTAGGCATTTTTTTTTTTTTCTTGGAAAAACTGTTCTTATTGACTACATATTAGTTACTTAAAAGTGGCAAAAATAAAGAAAAAAGGACATTTTTTTCTCAAAGTTTTTTTCTATAAATCCATAAGGTACATTTTGTATTCTTGTAGAAGCTTTAAACAATTGTTATTCTTATAAAACAATAAGTATTTAGGGTAAAAAAGAAGTAACTTGTATAATAAGCTACTTAAATTATTTTAATTCTCCAATGGAAACGGGTAAATTGTTCTTTTAAAATTAAGCTAATAATGTTATTCCTTACACCAGTATAGTGGGGAAGGTATTACGCGTTTTTGCTGATGTTTGTAACACCCAAAACTATTAGTCCTACAACCACCTTAAAGTATATCAATCGGCTCGGAATCGATTTAGCTATGTCCGTCTGTCCGTCCGCCCTTCTGTAGTCTGTCGCAATTTTAATGAAAATTTGATGAAATTTGTAACATGCTCTTCTTTTGACCCAAGGACGAAGCCTATTGAAACTGGTTAAAATCGGACCATTATATCGCCTAGCCCCCATACAACCACACCCCCCAATAGGGCTTTTTCTATCTCTATATTGTATCGCTCCAAAAATCGCCAAAATCTAATTTTATGTAAGTCCGAATGGTACTGCCAATTTTCGTAATGATCGGGATTTATTTGACCCTAACCCCCATACAAAGTCCCCCTCGGAAAATCATTTGAATGTCAAAATTCACTTATAAACGCTAATATCACGATCAAATTCTACATAAACAACTTTAATGTAGACGTAAATCCATCTACCAAAATTTATAGGGAAAAGCCCATATTAACCCCCAGAAATAATTTTTTACCCGTTTTTGTTGGCTCAATTATTTACCAATCAACATCAAATTTGATAGGGAGATTTCTGTTCATACAAAACCTGTTTATGTTGAATTTCGACGCTGCACTGGGGACCTAATATGGGACGTCAATTATGGACCGTTTCTCATAAAATTTGACAAAGAGATTTTAGTTCTTTTAAAACTTGATTATGTTGATTTTTGTTGCTATAATGCAGTTTTTTGAGCTTTAAAGTAATTTTCTGAGTGGACTTTATATGGGTGGTAGTGTCAATTATGTGCCGATCCTTATAAACTTTGACAAAAATATTTCGGCTCCAATAAAACTTATTTATGTCGAATTTCATTGCTCTACATGCTTTTTGAGCCAATTACTAGCAATATAGTAATTTTCTGAATAGGGCCTTATATGAGGGCTAGGTGAAATCGTTGACCGATATTGCCCATTTTCACACCAAACAAACTGGGTCAACTAAAAATATTTTATCTTGTTTTATTTTGAATCTAGTGGCCTCCGGTGGGTTAGTGGTTAGTGTTCTAGTCTAGTAGACCGGAGGTGGTGGGTTCGATTCCCACCTGAGGCACTGGTTAAGGAGCGCACAACAGGCCCGATAGAGGCCTAGGTGTATTTCTTCGGATTTGATGTATATACATCCTCCTTTCGACCTAACTAACTAACATTTTGTATCTATCGTATTTTCAACAGACAGACAGCCGGACGTGGCTAGATCGTCTTACAATTTAATAAGGACCCAGAACATATATATATACTTTAGTATTTTTTGAATGTGGGTATAAAAAAGAAAGTGTGTCATATTCTAGGATTGTGATAGATCTATGTAAATATGTTACATTAACTATCATTCTTAAAGTGTCATAAAATATTAGAATTTCTTCTTTCTAAGTACTTGTCACTTTTTTCAATATTTGTTATTTCATATATTATTTGTTTTCCTTAAGTGTTTATGTAGATAATTTTAACTGTTTTCAAATTGCTCTGTGATTATGCCGATGTTGACTCTTTAAGTGGCAATTGTTACTCATTTAATATTTTTAAGTGGTCAGTTAGTTTGACATGAGTTCAGAAACTATATATTTTAACAGCTTGAGTGTGATATAACGAAGGTTAAGTAGATGAATATAAAGCAACTGGAGTGTTCAAATCAGATTCCCTAAGGTATCGATTTTTCCAACTACCTATAAATTTTATATTCTATTTAAAATTTTACATAATTTACATTTATTTTTCCACAATTTTTATTTTAACTTAAGCCACATTTTTCCCCTTTAACTCACAAAGACTTTTTAAAGTTTCTTAAAAAGTTTATAAAATTAAAGACAAAGTTTTGTCATACATTTCAACACTTTTGTTTTTAATGAGTTGTTAAAAAAATAAAATAAAAAGTTAATTAAAAATGTTTATCATATTAGTATGAGTATTTATGTGCTCGTAATTTGTTGCAAGTATTATAATGTGATGAAAATGTTGTGTCGCATAATAAAATACACTCACAATAAACCTTCAACTTTGTTGTATGCAAAATACTCATACCAATAAATGTGGCATACTAAAAGTATGAACACAAAATTGAGGTAATGAGTAAAATTATAACGAAAGGCATGTCACAGTTTTGAAATAGAAACCCTTAATGCATTGAAATTATACTTGAATAGAATGTCTGCCTTGTTTTTCAGTTTAAAAAATCCGAGAAATAAATCTTGAGACACCGATCATTAACATCTGCGTAGACAATCTTACAACTTACAAGACTCTCAACTCGAACGTGATGAGGTCGAAATGTATTATCAATTGTATTGACTCATGTTCCAATTTATGCTACAATCTGTCGAATAAGTATGAAATCCAGGATATAATGACATTGAGAGAAATGAAATTGCCATCAAATGAGCATTAAAAGAAACGTACTTGAACGAAACAGTTTCGTAAAAGAATATTCATATTCACCTAGACGCTTTATTGAACACGATCGATGAATAGGAGAGAAATAAACGGATCAACTATTAGCGCTAAAAGAATATCCAAAATGCTCTAGGCTAGTCTTTTATGAAAAGGGCCTTGACTTTCTTCACCCCTGACTGTATGATTGGATGCATGTCAGATATTATGGGCCACGTAACAGTTATTGCATAAATTGTTGCTTAAATAATGTATAAAATCGGTAAAATACCTATTATGGACTACCCCGTTCCACTAGAACTTTGTTTGAGGTATCTTGAACAATCACCTGATAATCCTGGATCATGAAAACGAAGATGAAATTTTTTAGAAATATCACAGGAATAACAGAACCATTAAATAAGGATGAATAATTTTAAGAGTATATCAGACGAGTATTCTAGTATTCTAGGTAAATTGGGAACATTCAGATGAAGGCATTATTCCTCCCCAAATCGGTGACTTTGTGAACCAAATTCTGCAAATTCTATTACATCACACTACCGAGCGGCTTTTTTCTCTAGTCAAATTAAAAAACCCGGTTACAAGACACGTATTAATGTATACGGATACATTTTACAATTATAGACAAACCTGCTCGATCGCATACCAGAAACAGAATTGTCAGCAGCTGTGAGACATTAGGCCCAGATAGGAGATCATGGTCAAGCGGAACAAAGCAAACCACGAAAACCTCTTGTTGGCTCTAAACTAGATGACAAAACGTGTATGGGGATCTTCCTTAAAAACTAAGAAATCGATATATACTACCGGAAATTTGTTGTTGGCTCTAAACTAGGAGCCAAAACTTGTCTGACGATATTCATTAAAAATCCGGGAACCACGATAGGAATGTATAAAATGGATTAGATCGAATATAGCACCAACAGATGTTAATATATTTTCCGACAGCCAGAAGACAATTAAGGTGATATCAGTTGATAGGTTAAATCTTACATCGTAAGAGAGCCACAACCTAATACCAGACCTCTGGTTCACAATTAGATGAACGGATTCAAACGCATGTAGATCATTCGTGGAGGATAGTGAAATTCTGTAACTTTTTTTCTGTAAGTGCCAAGCTGTCGTAGAGAGATCCCAATTTCTTGATAGTGATGAAATTTCAAACAATACATTCCTTAGAAAAAACTGATTGAAAAATTTTGAGGAAGTACGTCTAAGAAACATTTGACGATAATTACTTTCATAGATCACTATGTATGTTCCTTGCAACAACATTTTCCATATAAAAGAGTGTACAGCACACACGATAGAGCAGTTTTTTTTTGGATCTAATGTTATAAATACCAGGAATATGAAAGAGACTTTGATATAGCTATGTTTCCACATATAGGATTTTTTAATGATTCCTCTACGTTGAGGAAACTTCTTCTAAATTTTCATGATTACATTCTGCTTGGATTCTACTCAAAAATAATGAAATATAATTGTTCTAATTAAACATAGGAAGCCACTGTGATTACCCCCCTTAAAACTGAAGCTCAGATTAATGAATCATAAAAAATCTGCTCTCTTTTTTAAAAGCGCTAAATACATTATACAAGTTGTTAAAATTATTAAAGCATATAATTTTCACAACTTTACAAAAAAAAAAAAAAACGTTTGACAGCAATTAAAACAATAAACAAAAGAAAAACTCATTAATTAATATTCTTCCTCTGTTTGTGCATTTAATAGACGGATTAATAAATCAATCAAAAAACCAAAAACTTAAGAATAATTTTATCAACATTTTGCAAAATATTTTCAACAAATTGACAAAAACATTTATAGCTGCAAGGCAACAAAGTATAAAATTTTATTTATTATGGTGAGGAAAACTTAATTACCACAACTCCACAGCTCTCTCTGTTGCCTTCCAGCTGTGCAGCTTTAGAGTTCGTAAAACAACTATAATTATAAACATATAAATGTTGTAGCCTTGATAAAGGCAAAACTAATTTTGATAATGTGCACAACATTTTAACATAAATTTTTATCAACTCCAATTACACTAAAGCGCCAGGATTTTTTGTGTCAACTAATTAAGTGTTGCCAGCGAGAAAACTGTTTTTTGTTTCGTTTTAAATTCAAGCGTTACAAATTATGTCAAATATCATAAACTATAATTTTATGTGTGTGGCGGTGGCAATTTAGTGTAATTTTTAGTTCCACTACTATTCATATATCCTAATTATAATTTGAAACTGGAACAATTTTATAGCTTAGAATATGGGAGGAAAAAGTGAAAACATATTTTTTGTGTAAATGAGAATATAAAGGTTTTAAATTACCACAATTTTACATGGTTTAATTAAAATATGGTTACAATTACACAATTTTAAACAAGTAAGAAATTATAGTCGGGCGAGGCCGACCATATAATACCCTACACCTTTGACAAAAATATAATGTGATTTATTTGCCATAATAAAGCATTTAAATTGAATTGTTCCTTGCCTCAGATATACATACTTAAGCCGTTTATTGTTGAATAAAATTGTGGACATTTAAGTGAAATTTTGATGGGGGCTTTTCATAGGGGCTATGGTCATATGAGGACCTATTATTGTGGAATTTGTGAGGGTCATCAAATCTTGTATAGAACTTGGCTTTTGAAGCTTTTTGTCGAGATATGAGTATATTAAACATAATTATGAAATTAAAAGCCCTATTCGGCGGGTTCAGTTGTATGGGGGCTAGGTGAAATAATGGGCCGATGTAAACCATTTTCAAATTCCCAAATTTCATTGCATTATCTCCAAAATTGCGACTTGTAGTTTGATTACAAGGTTTACAAGCCCTATTGGGTGGTTCAGTGGTATGGGGGCTTGGTGAAATAATGGAACGATCTTAACCATTTTCAATAGGCTTCGTCCCTGGGACAATAGAAGATCATGTACCAAATTTCATTGAAGTATCTTCAAAATTGCGACCTGTAGTTTGATTACAAGGTTTACATGGACGGACGGACAGACGGAAGGACGGACATAGCTAAATCCACTCAGAAAATGATTCTGAGCCGATTGGTATACTTTAAGGTGGGTATAGGACCAATATTATTGTGCGTTACAAACATCAGCACAAACACAATATACCCTCCCCACTGAAGTGGTGTAGGGTATAAAAATAAATAGTTAGAGGAAATATTAATAAAAAATTTATTGTTTGAGTTTCGTCTTTATAAAGGAAATAGAAAATTAAATTAAATAAAGCATCAATGCTTTAGAATAGAAAATAGACTAGGATATAGACTACACTATGGACAAGAATATAGAATAGCCTATAAACTACACTATAGAATAGACTAGACTATAGACTAGACTTTAAACTAGACTATTGACTATACTATAGACTAGATTATAGACTAGACTATAGACTAGACTATAGACTAGACTATAGACTGGACTATAGACTAGACTATAGACTAGACTATAGACTAGACTATAGACTAGACAATAGACTAGACTATAGACTAGACTATAGACTAGACTATAGACTAGACTATAGACTAGACTATAGACTAGACTATAGACTAGACTATAGACTAGACTATAGACTAGACTATAGACTAGACTATAGACTAGACTATAGACCAGACTATAGACTAGACTATAGACTAGACTATAGACTAGACTATAGACTAGACTATAGACTAGACTATAGACTAGACTATAGACTAGACTATAGACTAGACTGTAGACTAGACTATAGACTAGACTATAGACTAGACTATAGACTAGACTATAGACTAGACTGTAGACTAGACTATAGACTAGACTATAGACTAGACTATAGACTAGACTATAGACTAGACTGTAGACTAGACTATAGACTAGACTATAGACTAGACTATAGACTAGACTATAGACTAGACTATAGACTAGACTATAGACTAGACTATAGACTAGACTATAGACTAGACTATAGACTAGACTATAGACTAGACTATAGACTAGACTATAGACTAGACTATAGACTAGACTATAGACTAGACTATAGACTAGACTATAGACTAGACTATAGACTAGACTATAGACTAGACTATAGACTAGACTATAGACTAGACTATAGACTAGACTATAGACTAGACTATAGACTAGACTATAGACTAGACTATAGACTAGACTATAGACTAGACTATAGACTAGACTATAGACTAGACTATAGACTAGACTATAGACTAGACTATAGACTAGACTATAGACTAGACTATAGACTAGACTATAGTCTAGACTATAGACTAGTCTATAGACTAGACTATAGACTAGACTATAGACTAGACTATAGACTAGACTATAGACTAGACTATAGACTAGACTATAGACTAGACTATAGACTAGACTATAGACTAGACTATAGACTAGTACTATAGTCTAGTACTATAGTACTAGTACTATAGATCTAGTACTATAGTACTAGACTATAGACTAGACTATAGACTAGACTATAGACTAGACTATAGACTAGACTATAGACTAGACTATAGACTAGACTATAGACTAGACTATAGACTAGACTATAGACTAGACTATAGACTAGACTATAGACTAGACTATAGACTAGACTATAGACTAGACTATAGACTAGACTATAGACTAGACTATAGACTAGACTATAGACTAGACTATAGACTAGACTATAGACTAGACTATAGACTAGACTATAGACTAGACTATAGACTAGACTATAGACTAGACTATAGACTAGACTATAGACTAGACTATAGACTAGACTATAGACTAGACTATAGACTAGACTATAGACTAGACTATAGACTAGACTATAGACTAGACTATAGACTAGACTATAGACTAGACTATAGACTAGACTATAGACTAGACTATAGACTAGACTATAGACTAGACTATAGACTAGACTATAGACTAGACTATAGACTAGACTATAGACTAGACTATAGACTAGACTATAGACTAGACTATAGACTAGACTATAGACTAGACTATAGACTAGACTAGACTAGACTATAGACTAGACTATAGACTAGACTATAGACTAGACTATAGACTAGACTATAGACTAGACTATAGACTAGACTATAGACTAGACTATAGACTAGACTATAGACTAGACTATAGACTAGACTATAGACTAGACTATAGACTAGACTATAGACTAGACTATAGACTAGACTATAGACTAGACTATAGACTAGACTATAGACTAGACTATAGACTAGACTATAGACTAGACTATAGACTAGACTATAGACTAGACTATAGACTCGACTATAGACTAGACTATAGACTAGTCTAGACTATTTTTCGATATCAATCGTTGAAGTCAGTTTTTAAAGGGGACCATATATGGGACCTAGGGTTAAATGTGGTCCGATGGTCACGATACTTTAAAGTTAAATTTCTGGGTCTTATTTTATCACGGTTCTACATAGTATAAACTGCTTGTATGAGACCTAACTTTTTAGTACCAAACAAAGCCCTTCAATAGAGAGTATTTGCAGAAAGTTTTTTAACTTTAGTTCCTGTCGTTTAGGCTCTATAATGTCTACAACAGATATACGAATGGATGTGACTAAATAGTATCTGCCTCAATACGGTTAAAAACTTATTATACATCCATTAAAAATATGGATGTTTACTCAGAGAAGAGGAGGAACTTGAATTTGTTGTATGATTAAAAACTTATTTCATACGTACAATTGAGACAAATATTCCGAGTTTATGCTCTGTTGGTTTTCAGAGTGAAGAAGTAGAGAGTACAGCTGTAAGTCCCACCCGCGACTTCTATTGTACATTCTGGTGCATCTATTGAACATCAACTTTTTGAGTTTGTAGGAGAAAATATGATTCCTTAGAACCGAAGTTGCCATTAGAATCGAATATACATATGTATATGTATGTATTATAGACCTACATCTGCTTTCCTGGTAACCAACAAGTAGTATAACATGACTTTATTTAAAACGTTGTTTAATCCCCGATTATAAAATTTCTCATACCATCATTCATGTGATTTATTTAACATTGAATCAGCTTTCAATATTCTTACAAGCTCCTATATTTTAATAATTTTTGTCAGTTCCTCTATCATAAATTCTGTCATTGTCACCATCTCCTAACCAAATCACACGTTGCATCTAACTGTTTTGTGCAGTTTCAAAATATTTCGTTTTTTTTATTGTCCCAAGCAATACAGTGGTGCTTACACCATTACCGCTCTGTATATAAACTCATTAATTTAAACGAGATTTGACACATCAACAGCCCTGATAAAAACTTCAATTTATATTCGCGTAAATATGTTTTAAAAACTAAAAAACCTAACTGCGAGTAGTTGACTAAAAAAATAGAAAATGTCCTAGGAGAATTTCGAAAGAATAACGAAAGAAACACTGAAAAAAATATCAACTACTTACTTACATTATCAAGTTTATTAAAGAAATTATTACCTGTAAAGAGAGAAATAAAAATGATTATATGAATAAAGTAGATACGAAATTATAGTCGGTTATTCTCAAATGTCTAGGATACTCTACACCAGAGGACTAAGTATAGGGTTAGGGTCATTACTTACTGATAACTTAAATCTAAGATAACTTAAACTAGAATTAATGCTGGTAGATATTTTAGAAGACTTCAATTTAAAAATTTTGTTACACACTTAAGGCAGGATGGAACAGTAATATATTTATACTACCAAACTTGCAAAGCCCAGTTACGATCGATATGCCTTACTCCATTCCTAATAAAAATCTTCGATCAAATAGTCGATGACATCAGAATATTATGCAAAGAACTCAAATATAAGCAAAAATATATCCAAATTTTATACGTAAAAGATATCCAATAGTTTGGAAATGTTTTTGCATATTTCGCCAAATAAAACATAAGATATGAAGTAGCATTTATAGACGGATGGCTTTTATCTTTAGTCGAATTTGCTAAAGGCCTTTAATATATACTGGATACATTATAACAAAAAAAGTACATAGATATATAGAATATATCATATCATATACTAAAGGCATAGTTTGTTGGAGAATTTGTGGCACTATTGCCAAATAGATTATCATGGTCAAGTGGAACATTAAAACAAATACCCGTAGGAATTCATTGCTACATGATTGAATCTAAAGTGGGATGCAAAACGGGCCTAGGGATCTGTAGAAACTGAAATTTACTACCCTCTACCAAATCAAGTCAGTAACTGGATTGGAGTAAATAGAAGTTAACATATTTACCGACAAAGAAAACACAGGCTAAAACTAAGTCCGAATTGGACTCTAAGAGGGCCTTAGAGGTAAATTTTACCTCCTATGGATACCTGACGAATTCTAAAACGTTCGATGCAACTAGGACTTAATTTAATACATCGTCGATGTGCTTTACGTAAACCTCTGCCGTGTTGGCCTTATTTCACGGTGGTACTTTTACGACCACAGGGTGAGCTTATTGGACGACCGGGGCGGTCTGTGTTTCTGGTAAATCTGGTATGAATAGACATATGAACCAACATTCTCTTTTCACGAGTTTGGGTTTTAACCACTGCCACCTCGTGGACCCCAAATTAATGTCTCCATTTACCTTGACAAGACAATAATCGAAACTCTGCCCAGTTCTCGTGGTACCAGATTATAAGACCGAGGATAAAGTTGACTCCACCAGTTTATGGTTTCGGCAGACTAGAGGTACTGGTAGCACCTCTTTTCCCCCGGTTGCAATGACACTAAGATGGGGAAGATTATCAAGGTAACATGCCCAGGGGGAATGGGCGAGAGATAATACTATACGGTCACATGGAATAATGAATGGTGGATAAAACACCAAAGATCCTATGTGGTGACCCTAATGAGAGGAGGAATGAATAAGTCCGAGTTTAGTATATGAGTGGAAACACAAAATTACTGGCATAACTATACAAAATCCGACAAACAGATTCAGACGTCCAGGAATCTGAGTTTCTGAACATTGGTTGATATGATTTTGTCGGATCTGAGCCTAGTCCATAAACTATGAAGGTTAAAGGTCACTATATATATTTTTAATGGAGATTATTTACATATATAGTGAAATAATACCGGTAAAATAGGGTTTATACTTTAGAATAATAACTTACAAAAAGATTCTCCCAGTGTATCGAGCGTTAAGTGCACTTTACTCAGCTAACTACTTTATTGCGGCCAAAACATACAATTTGCCAGACCAATTAAATATGAGTTGCAACGAGGACATAAATTTTTATATAAAAAACCAACATCTAAACACAACCACAATAAAAAAGAAACTAATAAAAAAAAGTTTAATAAAAAAACACTACTATATCTCTATGTGAATACCAGAAATATTTAAATATTTAGTGAAATAACAGCACATAACAACCTAAATAAATACAATAAAGGCGACCTCAGCTTGGCAACATGAATTTTGAACGTAAAAAAACTCCCCACAAATAAATACGAGACATTATAAAGTCAATACAATATAAATAAACACATACATATGGGATTAACAAATTCTAGTCAATAAATATTTATACAATGTTTAGAATATTGAAATCAATTTCATTTGAAAATTCTATAAAATACTTGTAGAAAAATTGACAATTGATAAATCAATCAATGAGGGCAACGGGTAAGAGAAAAAGGAGTGAGTTGGCATTTCACTTCAAAAGAAAACACTTCAAGTGACATTTAAACCGTTACAAAAGGATTAAAATAAATTGCAAAAAAAATTGATTTGTATAAATATTTGTTTGTTAAACAAGAGGGTTGTATTTAAATAAATCAAAATATTTTGTATAAAAAAACTAATAAGAAAAAACCAAAACAACCCTTTCTCCCTATATTTGTTATGTTGGAGATGACAAATTTCTTTTGTTGCAACTTCTAATGTACATATTCACACATATTGCAGAAATTACTTGCATGTTACCCAAAAAATTAACTATCAATTTTCGTGCTAATGTAGTACCTAAACATTTAAATATACAAATTGCCTAGCGTTTTGTAAAATTGTGAAAAATTTGAATTTTTGCACTTCATTTAATTTGAAAAAATTACTTTTAAAGCATTAATTTTAATGCTATACAAGCATAGAGTTGAAAACAAAGGATTTTCATTGAAATCCTTTTCTGTTGGCTTTAGGTATGCAATATAATTTATAATTTATACTCAGAGAATTTTTAAACAGATTCACATTTAAATTATTTTTAAATAACAACAATAGAAACAGAGCAATACTTGACATTAACTCCTCTTAATTGTATTCGCACTGCAATATATGTACAAATGTTCTAATGTGTGAGGGGAATCAGCCCTTATTTGAATATTGTTTGAGGCAGTACAGTGGTGTGAACGGTGGGAAGTTGCTTATAAAAACCTAAATGTTTGTATCTCATCAGGTTTAAGAGATATTTACGCATAAAGTTTAAATGAGAAATTTGAAAAGTTATAACAACGCGAATATTGTTTTTTTGGAAGTCCTTCCTATTGCCTTAAATAAATTAAAGGTTAAATCTCTGTCGACCTTGTTCCTTCTTTGAGACCTAAAACTTAAATTTTTGAGAATCGTAGATCCTCGATCTAATGATGTCTGTCTGCCTTTAATAGATTAAAAGTTTAACCTCTGTCATACCATGTTCCTTCTTTGAGACCTAAAACTTTGTTTTTTGAGGTTAGTAGACCCACGATCTAATATGTGTTTTAACAGAGGAGCTAAAGGGCTTAAATTTTAACAAATATTTTCTATTGGTGCGTTTTATTAGGTTTTGTAAATGGGCGGTATGCATTGACATCGAAGGCGCCTTCAGTAACGTACACACTGATACTCTTATTCAATCCCTAGAACAGTTGTATGTTGACCACGTGCTCTGTAACTGGATCAACTACATGCTAAGGAACAGATGGATAAGCTGCAACATGTATATCAGGAAAATTTTGTAGTATACCACAGGGTGGCATTATGTCATCTTTACTCTGGGTTACCACGATTAATAGCCTCCTAAGAACCCTAATCGAGAAAGGAAAAGACCTGTCTGCTAAGCAGACGATGTCATAATACTTTTAAAGAGAAAGAATCCAAATTACTTGTGTAGAAGAGCTGAGCAGGTTCTGAATACGGCCTTGAGCTGGGCTCAACCGAGAGTCCTCAATGTTAACCCGGCGAAGACGGAAATCTGTATTTTCACAAGAAAGATACAAATTTCTACGTATACTAAACCTTGCTTTCTGGACAAGATACCGGTGACAGACAAAGTTAAGTACTTAGGTGTAATCCTTGACGGGAAATTAAAATGGAGACACCACATAGAGGATAGGATCAATAAGGCACATCGATGCTAGGCGATATGTAGGAGAACTATAGGCACGAAATTGGGTCTTAGTCTTACTATTACAATTTGGCTTTATAAAAGTGTAATTAGACCAATTCTAGCTTATGCTTTAATAATCTGGTGGACTGCTTTGGACAAAAAGTGTAATATCAAACTACTACAGGGAGCTCAGCGTACATGCTGCTTGGGTATAAGTGGTGCCATGTGTACTACTTCAAACAAGGCTCTGGAAACCTTGCTAGATATCTCACCCATTGAGACATATTTAAGATATGAGGCGACGCTTACAGCCTAACGGCACTTTACTTTAGGCGAACTGACCAAAAGCGGTTATAGGACGCGTTTTCAATGTATACTGGACATATTGGACGGTTATACACAATCATCGGATGTGCCTAATCGCATATCAGACACAGAATATGTCGCAAACTTTGAAATATGGATGAGAGAATCCCAAGATGCCGCTGTTAGGCATTCGTCGAAGTTAGATCCATGAATCTTGGATGCGATGTTATTCCGGAAATAACATTCCTGACTAACACTAATTCACACAATCCTAAAGCCTTATTGTGTATACGAAGTACTCTGCAAAAAGGTATAAAATTGAATTGCCCTTGAAAAAAACCTCTAACAAACCACTGTTTCTTTAAATCATTCAGAAATTTAAATAATCTTGTTTCGTGTTTGATTTTATTGCCTTCCAGCAAGAAATGATAAATTATTAAATTAGACTATGTGTATGCGTAATAAAATATTTCTTTTTTTTCGGTGAAAATCATATTCGTCCCTTCTTTATTTGTCTATATTTTGTTTTTAATTCATTCTCCAAATTATAACTCATGTAAACACATTTGCTCACCCTGATTGTGCCACTTGAAATTTTTCTGTCTGTCTGACTGTCCGTCCATTCGTCTGTTTACTTCGCAGTGTATAAGGTTTATGTCGTATTAGTGGTGTTTATTAGCTGTATGCACACTCGTATCCTGCTGTTATCCTTGTATGAGTTTTTGTAGTGCATTGTGTATTGTTTTTTTGTCTTTGTTTGATGGGTGATGGTTTTAACGCTGCAGGGTTTTGTGTGTTCATGCTGCTACCTATTTTTTCGTACAATATTGTCTCGAGACATTTTTTGGCACATTATTAGAAATTGTGATTCTTTTTTATTTGGTTTTGTTTATTTGACCTTTAATGGGTGAGTTCAATAAATTTGTTGAAAGAAGAAAGATAAGAAAAGAATATTATATCGAAATAAAATCGTAATTTTAATACCATATATTAGAAGTGATGAGACTCTTATACACTTGATTCCAAAAGAGAAGTATAGAATTCGTAGTAGTTGTAATGTTCTCTCTATAAGTCAATAGTTAGACAAAGAATCAATGCAGGTCATTTCCACTATCCTGATTCGTCTTTTGTCGCGAACAAACTCTTTGTAAACGAGAGCAAAAACATTAGTCTCTTTAGTGTCCCTTTTATAAGCGTGAAGGAAGACTGTTGATTTTTGACTGTCTCCAGGTAATCTAGAGAGTAGACACTTAAACAACACTTAAGCAAAAAGGGTAATTTTTCTTCGATCATCACAAAAGTCGGTGAAAAGTGAAATCGCATTATTTCATTACATATTTAAATTTTTTTTGTCAAGTTTTATGGGAATATCCGTTGGTGTTTTCGAGATTTAGTGAATTCTAAGTTAAACGATCCTGAAAAGTTTCTACAGAAGTGAAATATTATGAGATTATGAAGTAGGTGCGTTTGTAGGCACTAATATCAATTATTGGGTTTTGGTTAACACTATAAATTAAGATTATGCAGGTTACGTGGCCATCAAGCCGACTCTTTCTGGTCAACAGAGTCGCATTGGACAACGTTCATTCATTGGACAAGAACATTTCTTCGTTATTCCCTAAAGAGACATTAGGAAATAGTGAAGTTCTTGGTTTAATTTGAACTTGTTAGACACTGGGAAGTCATAGTAGGGCTTAGACAAGCCAAACGATTTGAAACATTATCAAAGCGACCTTAGAATATTAACGGAACAATATTTTGGACTAAGATATCATGAGCACATTGTTGGCAATGCTGTGAATATTTTATGCAGATTCTGTGATTTGCAAGATGAAATCCTTGACCCTATATGACTATCAGACAAAGTATTCTAGGTGATACGTTATTAGCGCCCAAAAGATGTTTTTAACCTTTCACCGATTAGGACTAATGGGCTGCACAAAAGATTGTAATTAGAACGTAGTGCTTAGTGCCCCATTCGATAATAATACTGGGGCTTATGGTTGATATCCCACCAGATTCTGTGAATTAAAAGATGAAATCTCTGAATTTATTAACTATGTCAGCCATTAGGGTCTCAAAGAGCATAGAGCCCTAAAGGATATTTTTAAAAGTTTCCAAAGGAAATCAATAGATTCTGATTATAACACGATTCGTATATTTAAAAAAATTTGCTTTAAATCCTTAAATTATAGAAAAATATTAGAAATTTGTTTTTAATGTCTAAACATCAAAATTAAAGAAATCCTTTTTAAACCTTAATTTCACCCGCATTTGTTAATCCTTTTCTGCTTAACCATTATTATTGCTAAATAATATTGTGTTAATTTAAAAATTCCCCAACAAAAACACACTAAAAATAACAGTCATAAAATAAACCCTTTTATTAACAACCTCAAAATCCATAAAAACTAATAATTTATTAGAGAAAAACACATCATGACAGATTTATCAATAATAGCAAATCTAAATTGTTGGCACAAGCTAATCAAATTAATGGCCAAACGCAAAAAGGAATTAATACGTTTTTTTTTTCAAATCACTAAATAAAAATCAGGGTTTTAAACAATATTTTAAAAATGATTTTTATCTTCACAAAATGTGTAAACAAAAGTTTCTGATAAAAAATCAAATTAATGAAATAAAAAGTTAAAAAAAACGGACCCTTATAAACCGCAAAATAAATAAAACAACTACAACCATAATAGAAAAAAGAACAACAATAACAAATGTCCACTTTTTAAACAAAACAAGAAATTAATTGCAATTACCCTCACTTAAGGAGTAAAGGCAGCCAGGAAGTAAGGAAGGACAAGGCAAAAAGTTAAAATTTGTTAAAACATAAAATCAAAACAAAGGAAGGAAGGAAGGGTGGTTTCTCGACCAACAATAAAAATTATGATTAGTTTCACTAAAAAGTAAACGGTATATTTTCCTGTTTACCGTTCAACAACAAAAAATTAAAGTAATTACATTGAATTTACTTTTAAATATTCTCTGTACTTATGGTTGAAAAAAAAAAAGCACACACACACAGCTTCCCAAAAACAAAACTCTAGTATGATGAGGTTATTATTTCATTATGTGCGCAATTGCAAACATTTAAAATTAAGAAAATCCCAAAAGACCATCAGCAACAAACAACCCACCAGCCAAAGCAACCCGACAAACACACAAACATGCATACAGGGATTCTTCCTTATAAACAGGATACTCTGGATACAATGCAATCATATTTTCGTATACGTTTACCATGCCCCTTGGGGATTTTTTTAGCAGTATTCGTTTATTCGTTTAGTGTTCTCTGCCATTTATGAAAAATACAATATTAAAGTTGTTTTTTTTTCGGAAGGTGCGTGTTGGTGTTTCTTTCTTTGTATGGTTTATTAAGGATGCAAAGGGGAGTATATTAACCGCAATCATAAAAATAACAATCATAATACAATAACCGCAATATTATTTTTGCTTAATAATAAGCAATATGATATCTTGGCCATTTTTTGGAGAATACTTTTAGACTCTGGTTGTGAAAAAAAATATTTTATGTACCCTACATTATGTAACATAAACTATTTATATACCCAGCAAAAATACTACTTCTAATGATTTCATTAGATGTGTGGGAGATTTTTGATAATGAGAATATATTTAGTAACATTGTACTCAAATCAATCTGGGAGATGGTTTCAAAAATTACGGGTTTCCTTAAACCAAGTACAAATTCCTTGATTTAACTACGATTCCGTTAAGCACGAAAAACCTTATTTAAGCCTTTTTTGGAATGATAAAGGAGTGTAAATGGTTGAATTAATCCCAAAATGGACTTGCTTTGATTTCAGAATTCAGAACATTTCAGCAAACAACGCACAATAGTCCCGATATAATCCCCCTTTTAACGTAACCTACAGACAGACGGGCATAGCTAAAGGGTTTGATTTGTATTAAGAAATGTCGGCAACGAAAGCCTTCACCTTAGTGTTATTACATTCCCGGTAAATAGAGGTGCTACCAGTTCCTATATTCTGCTGAGATTATAATCTGGAGGAGTCAAATGATTCCTCGGTGTTCTTGACTCGAACAACTACCTCATCTGTTACTACGGGAGTTAATGGACAATATTAGACATTGCTGAGATCTCTTCGGGTTGAGAATGTTGGTTAAAAGATTAATGTACGATTAAACTCTTACAGAGGAGTGACTTCAGTGACTATATTTATGTATGTTGGGAATATGTTGATATCATAGGAACAGGATGCAAAGAGATTCAGGAGTGAGTGGTACCGTACTATAACAATATGTTCATGAATGTGTCAGACTTCGTGTTTCGTGTTTACTCTGTTCACACTTACCGCAGTATGTCGGCGTCATAAAATAACTCCCCACGAAATAACTCCCCAAAACAAAAATGAAATAACTCCCTAAATTTGGGGACTTATTTCATTATGAAATAATTCCCCAATTTAAAAATGAAAAAAGCCCCAACGAAATACCACTCTATAATATGACCAACAGCGGCTTCGCTTAATAACTTTTGATACAAGGAGAATTTATTCTTTGCGAAGCCGGTGTCCAATGTAACCCAGAGGATAAAATCCTTGCGCCCGGCCGAAGGCCGGCTATGAGACATATATTATTTATTTCGTGTGACAAAAGTAATATAATGAAATAACTCCCCAAAAATAATTTTAGGAATTTATTTCATTTTTGAATTTTGAGGAATTATTTCATAATGAAATAACTCCCCATTTTAAATGTGAAATAATGCCCCAAAAATCGAATTAAACCCCCAAACTTCGTTGTTTTTGCTTTCTGAACAAATTTTTAAGGAATTATTTCATTTTTGTTTTGGGGAGTTATTTCATGACGCCCAGTATGTCAGTTGTATGTAAGGTGTCTTCGTTTTTTAATGTACATCGTACTTCGTTCTTCTAAATAGGTCCTGTTTTGAAACAGAAAATGTGTGGTTGAGTTTTTGGCCGAAGAAGACTTCAGATATGGCCTAAAGATTGCCGGAGGTTCCACAATGAGTATGCATGCGTACTTGAGTAAATTGCTCTTGACCTGTGTCAGCAATATACAAAAATTTGTCATCAGCAGGTCCTTTTGCAAATCACAATGGACCGACAGTAAGTCGTCACTAGGTGGTTAGAAAAAACCACTGAGATCTTAAGCCGTCATGTAAAGCACTCCAGATATTTTATTCGCCACTGAAGCCATGACATGAATGAATACGAAATTGGGTTTATTTTTTCATATCTCGAGCTTACAAATCGGCCAGAATACCAAAAGTTTTGCGTTCGATATTGCCTTCGAGCTCTTCTAAAGTTTTTGACACAGATCACACTTTTAATGCAACTCGAAAGGAAAAAGTCTTAAGTTTAATAGCAAGAATGAGGCGACCGTCTTCGAGCCCTGTTGCGTAAAATAACTCGTTCGCCGAACTTGTTCTTCAATGGTCGGATTCTGTCGTCCTATATGAATAACATATTGCCCAAGTTCATAGCATTGAACTGGATCAAAAAATACTCGATATCAGGTTACTTTAGTGATATTTTTGAAGTATATACATATGTATGTATATTTTTTTCATAAATTAATGACTTAGACTGGCATTTCAAACTACGAAAGAATTTCGAATCTAGCTTCACTTCTATTCCAGTTTTGATTTTACTTTCTAGTTTGACATATAACAAGATACTTTTCTATACATGAAAGTTCGAAAACCTTAAAAAATTCACATTGTCATACCACTTGTTATACTTCGATATATTGGTAGTAGACCCATAAAGTTATTTAAAATTCTGGGTCCTAATAAGATACAAAGGCAAGCTAGCTATGTCAACTTCTTGAAAGTTCCATAGGGCATGCACAAAAGGAGCTATTATCTGTTAATGGAAGTTTTTTTGTTATTGAAAATTTAATATAGGTTCACGATTGAACCTAGCGCCAATACAATGAATCTCCGGAATAGATATATATGTAAATATGTTGATTATGCAGTAATTGGGGCAAAATTTAGCACAAGTTAGTTTTATGAACCCAGAAATTATGTCGTAAAGTATGGCAAACTTAGGTTTGTATTTGATCCTAGTCCGCATATGCTTTGATGATTGGTATATACATATATAAGATTGGAATACACGATAAACTAATAAAATATCTTGGGAAGATACTTTCATTGAATTTATTTGAGAGTCATATGTAGATAAAACCGTAATTTTGACTATGGTCTACATTTCAATAAAATGGATACCCCATTGAGTTACTGGTTATAATTACTACCACTACACGATTGTTGTCTTATGAATTGATTAACTGCTTATGGCCACACTTAAGAAATGTAGGGCGTTGCTAAAAGACCTCCAAACCATAAAAAGTTTTTGTTTTATTTACTGGTAAAATTTACAATAAATCCACCCTTTAAATAAGTTTTGTTTTTCTTTCATTTTATCAGAAAATACACACCAGCACTAAAATAACAAAAATTTTAAAATTATATAAAATAGTGGGGGATAGTAGAGAAGGGGAATATTTCCTCCTTAATACACTTAGAGTATTATATAGTAATTGTTTAACGTGGTAAAATACTTTCATCAATTGCGTATTATAACTAAGATGAATTAAAGTTAATTTGATAAAAAGATTTGCAAATTATATAATTGTAATAATTAATTTCCAGGAACAAATTTAAAAATTATTCTAAATTAACTAGTTCCAGAAAGGATAAACTGCAATTTTGGAACTAATGCTCGTTACTACTAACTTTACAGTTATTATGAAATTGTACTATTAACTTATGTGGCAATCATTCCTATAGCCTGGAGGATAAACTACAGTAATTTTACATTCATTTCAAATAAATAATATTCTAAACCTCTATCAAAAAATTAACAAATTTGTTTTACGAATTTCAATTGTTTATGCAAACACTCAGGTTTGTAAACAATGAACAATAACGAAAAAAATGTTTACATATTGACATAAATTAAAAGTACAACAAAAAAAGGAAAACAATTAAAAATCATTATTGTATTACAAGGTAATAAATGTTCATTAGCTACGAGTTGTACATTAAACATATTTTTATTTTTTTCAAAATCAACCACCATTTAACCCTTACCCTAAGGCGGAGTTATCAACACAATTTCTAATGATGTGTTTCGCTATTAAACGAACAATAAATATCCGCATTTACCAAAAGGTTAATATTGAAAAAAAAATCTATAAACTTTAAGCCTAAAGGCTTTGCTATACAAGTTTAAGTTTGTTTTAATTTTTTGGCAATCTGTTACTAATTTTGCATTATTTTCAGTTAAATTAAATTTAAACTCCTATTTTCAAAGAAAAAACACTGAAATCAATCTTTCTCTGGAAATTTAATTATATTTTATCAATCAATTTAAAATTACAAAACATATTCTTCAAAGTCATTTCAATCTAATCTAATAATACATCTAATTATTACTCAAACACCATTTTTATGCTTAAAAACCCCACATAAATCTTAATTTGTTCACCCACTGACATTCGATATTTTCTTGTTACATTGAATATTGGTATTGGATAAAATGCCACAAGAAATCACAGAAATTAATATGAATTCGAAAATCACACACAAACACACCAAATGGTACTAATCTATAATTGTCTACTCAGTTACATGGTCAAGAGGGATTTCATTGCCTACGAAATCGCCACGACATTGGTAAATTCTGCACTGATAATGCGATGTAAAAGCAATGGGGAATTACGTAGTACATCTATACCTCGTTTTACAGAATTATAATTTTACTCAATGTCACTTCAAAAGGCTTCGTTTATGTTGTGCAAAATCGAGAAGACAAAAGGTATGTAAAGGCCTACGAGGGACCAGTTAGTTAGTTAGTAGTTAGTTAGTTAGTTAGTTAGTTAGTTAGTTAGTTAGTTAGTTAGTTAGTTAGTTAGTTTTAGTTAGTTAGTTCGTTAGTTAGTTAGTTAGTTAGTTAGTTAGTTAGTAGTTAGTTAGTTAGTTGTTAGTTAGTTAGTTAGTTAGTTAGTTATTAGTTAGTAGTTAGTTGTTCGTTCGTTCGTTCGTTCGTTCTTCGTTCGTTCGTTCGTTCGTTCGTTCGTTCGTTCGTTCTTCGTTCGTTCGTTCGTTTCGTTCGTTCGTTCGTTTCGTTCGTTTCGTCGTTCGTTCGTTCGTTCGTTCGTTCGTTTTCGTTCGTTTCGTTCGTTCGTTCGTTTCGTTCGTTTTCGTTTCGTTCGTTTCGTTCGTTCTTTCGTTCGTTCGTTCGTTCGTTCTTTCGTTCGTTCGTTCGTTCGTTCGTTCGTTCGTTTCGTTCGTTCGTTCGTTTTTCGTTCGTTCGTTCGTTCGTTCGTTCGTTCGTTCGTTCGTTCGTTCGTTCGTTCGTTCGTTCGTTCGTTCGTTCGTTCGTTCGTTCGTTCGTTTCGTTCGTTCGTTCGTTCGTTCGTTCGTTCGTTCGTTCTTCGTTCGTTCGCCGTTTCGTTTCGTTCGTTCGTTTCGTTCGCCGGTTCGTTCGTTTCGTTCGTTCGTTCGCGTTCGTTCGTTCGTTTCGTTCGTTCGTTCGTTCGTTCGTTCGTTTTCGTTCGTTCGTTCGTTCGTTCGTTCGTTCGTTCGTTCGTTTCGTTCGTTCGTTCGTTCGTTCGTTCGTTCGTTCGTTCGTTCGTTCGTTCGTTCGTTTTCGTTCGTTCGTTCGTTCGTTCGTTCGTTCTTTCGTTCGTTCGTTCGTTCGTTCGTTCGTTCGTTCGTTCGTTCGTTCGTTCGTTCGTTCTTTCGTTCGTTCGTTCGTTCGTTCGTTCGTTTCGTTCGTTCGTTCGTTTCGTTCGTTGTTCGTTCGTTCGTTCGTTCGTTCGTTCGTTTCGTTCGTTCGTTCGTTGTTCGTTCGTTCGTTCGTTTCGTTCGTTCGTTCGTTCGTTCGTTCGTTCGTTCGTTCGTTCGTTCGTTTCGTTCGTTCGTTCTTCGTTCGTTCGTTTCGTTCGTTCGTTCGTTCGTTTCGTTCGTTCGTTCGTTCGTTCGTTCTTCGTTCGTTCGTTTCGTTCGTTTTCGTTCGTTCGTTCGTTCGTTCGTTCGTTCGTTCGTTTCGTTCGTTCGTTCGTTCGTTCGTTGTTCGTTCGTTCGTTCGTTCGTTCGTTCGTTTCGTTCGTTCGTTTCTTCGTTCGTTCTTCGTTCGTTTCGTTCGTTCGTTCGTTCGTTCGTTCGTTCGTTCGTTCGTTCGTTCGTTCTTCGTTCGTTCGTTCGTTCGTTCGTTCGTTCGTTCGTTTCGTTCGTTCGTTCGTTCGTTCGTTCGTTCTTCGTTCGTTCGTTCGTTAGTTCGTTCGTTCGTTCGTTCGTTTCGTTTCTTTTCGTTCGTTTCGTTCGTTCGTTTCGTTCGTTCGTTCTTTCGTTCGTTCGTTCGTTCGTTCGTTGTTTCGTTTCTTCGTTCGTTTTCGGTTAGTTAGTAGTTAGTTAGTTAGTTAGTTAGTAGTTAGTTAGTAGTTAGTGTAGTTAGTTAGTAGTTAGTAGTTAGTTATTGTTAGTTAGTTAGTTAGTTAGTTGTAGTTAGTTAGTTAGTTAGTTAGTTAGTTAGTAGTTAGTAGTTAGTTAGTTAGTTAGTTAGTAAATAACTACATCATCCTTTTGACAAAGTATTTTATTATGTACATCGAGGAATACATTTATTCTATAGTTCCTGCCTGTCAGTCGTTCTGTAGTATTGTTGGTGTTAAACAATAATTGAAAAATTGCCCTTAAACGCCATAACAATGTTCGAATGCTCACATATACTTATACTATAGAGACAGAAAAAACGACATGCTTAATATTGGCATGGATGGAAATTGAAAGAACAGTATTATTACCACCCTCCTCCTGTTGTGGTTACAAACACATAAAAATAATTCAATGTACGGTTGTATAGTCTCTAAGGAAAATCGCTGACCCCTCTGTAATGTTGTAAGTACTTCCAAGCAAACCTTCTTAGGGGTCAGTCATGTTTTAGTACAAATATCACAGTTGTATCATTTAAAATGTTTGTTACGGGGATGGACACTTAATTATGCCAAAAAATACTTTTCAGATTTTATTGTACTTCTGAAATGTGGTATTAGTACGCAAGGCAATTTGTTCCATAACATAAGTTTGCCATATTAACCCGATCAGATAGTTAGATCGTAAGAATACATACATATGTATATGTACATATATCTATATGTATACATACAACATATAACTTAATAACTGAGATCCAACAGCCTTAGATCCAAATTGTACCAAAAAACGTACTATCGTACCTTTTAATCCAGCACCATAAATTGTGTATGTGAGTCCTTTACATGACAATTTGTTTTATTTATTCACTCATGCCAATTCCCAGATTTTATAATTGAAATTGAAGATGACATTTGGTTTAACAATTGCATACCAATATCTGGTTGATACCTGAATACGATATCCTACCAACAACCCACAATAACACAAATACAAAACATCCATTATTCTTGTAACTTGTACGTATTTTTTTATAGGTCGTACTCGGTAAATAACCACAATTTGATAATATTAGCATATTTTTTTGTTATTTGTGTGAATCAGTATTTGGATAAATGATTGAATGAATGGATGAGTGGATTTTTCCTTTGCATCACTATGACCATAATTCAATTAACTTTAGATTTCAAAAAATGAAAATATTTAATATTTAAATTCCTTTTGTAAAATGTTTTCTCTATTTCAGTTTCTTTGGTATTATTGATTTATTTATTACCACAGAATAGGAAAAATCTACCATTGATAATAAAGTCAGTAGGAAATAAATGTTTGAAGTTTTAAATATAAAACCAAAAAACTAGTCTCGGATCAAATTGTGTAGAGGTCGGTCCACAACGAATTCCCACAAAGAAAATCAATTTTAAGCATATCATTCTCGATAACTATCATTACTATTATGAAATTCGATTAAAAACTACATAAATTAAGGATCGAACTAAAAACTTAAATTTCTAACTTTTTTGAATGATCACAATTCCTATCGACTACATACATATGTAAATCATTTATTATACATATACAAGGCTATAGTATAAATGTACAATTTTCTCTTTAATTTACTCAAGTGTTATGGTAATTTTTAATCTTCAGAATAGAAAAATAATTTTGAAAATATACATACATACGTAAATGTAATTTACTGACATATTTACAACATACATATATACATAAGTATGCACATAAATCTGCAATACCATTGTATGTTTGATTTATAAAGTTTTAGTGGTTAATTTTATTTTGCTCTTTTTTCTAATACATTGAATATGTTGGTCATTTATGTTTATTTAGTTGTTCTATCCAAAGGTTATTACGTTACATTACTTGTCTATTGTTATAGATTTTTCACAAATTTATTATTATGTTATTGTAGTTGTTGTGTTAAATTTTAAAATTTTTGAAATTTTCCAGGTCATTTATTAATTGTGGATTTTTCAAGTGATTTATTTAGTTTTATTTGGCTATAACACAAAATTATGCATACATACATACTTAAACATTAAACATACACATAATCATTGTAAATTTATGTGTGATATAGGTGGTTTCATTTAAATAAAGTACCTAAAACAAATTTGCAATTGATTTTGCATAAATTTTATTATATGGAAGTATAATGTACAACATGTATACTAGGGTGATCGACTCGATTTTTCAACCGGTTTTAAAACCGGTTTTTTCTGCTTTACCAGTGTCGGTTTTTTCTTAATGTTGATTTTTCGAATATCGAATAACCCGGTTTTTTCACTTTTTAAAACCCGGTTTCGAATACTTTTATTTGCTTTGTATTCAAAGATTATTTAAATGAAATTTTTAAGTAAATAATAATACAGCCCGTCTAAATTTTAAAAATATTCGAGTCGAGGAACTAGAGTATATTTTTCTACAGCTCTTTTGGTTAAACTTTTTTGATTTTCCTAATTAATTAAAAAAAATTATTTGTAAAATGGATAACTGTTTGATAAAATTTAGCAATCTTAAGATTATATTCCAATTACAATAATTAATTTACGGCTGAAATTTTATGGAAGTGTTGGAATGCCTATGCAAATTTCCTAAACAGGGCTTTTAAAATAAGCTAGGATTACATAGTACCTTATGTTTAACAGAAGTGTCCCATTTTTTTTTCTAATTTTTTTATATTAAAGAAATAATGTAAATCAGACGACTAGATCTAAAGTTATAATCTTTTAAACTGTTAAAAATCATTTCGGGCCATGTTTTATTAATCAAATTTAAACATAAACATTAAGTTTTTCAAATTAAAATATATTTTTTTAATTGTAATGAAAAACCGGTTAACCGGTTTTTTCTGAATTTGAAAAATATCAACCGGTTTTTTTTAAATGTCAACTATTCGAACTATTCGAAAACCGGTTTTTGGAAAATGTCGAATAATCGATCACCCTAATGTATACCAATTTTCACTTATTCAAAAAGGTCACATTGGACAACTCCTACTATTTTAAATTAGTTAAAAGGGCATTATCACGAACATTGTAAATGTAATTCAATAAATGAACAAATTTAACCTTCAGATATCAAAGATCAAGTAATATAAAACATAGAAACATATCGCTACAAAATGCTTCCATAACTAACTAACTAACTAACTAACTAACTAACTAACTAACTAACTAACTAACTAACTAACTAACTAACTAACTAACTAACTAACTAACTACTAACTAACTAACTAACTAACTAACTACTAACTAACTAACTAACTAACTAACTAACTAACTAACTAACTACTAACTAACTAACTAACTAACTAACTAACTAACTAACTAACTAACTAACTAACTAACTAACTAACTAACTAACTAACTAACTAACTAACTACTAACTAACTAACTAACTAACTAACTAACTAACTAACTAACTAACTAACTAACTAACTAACTAACTAACTAACTAACTAACTAACTAACTAACTAACTAACTAACTAACTAACTAACTAACTAACTAACTAACTACTAACTAACTACTAACTAACTAACTAACTAACTAACTAACTAACTAACTAACTAACTAACTAACTAACTAACTAACTAACTAACTAACTAACTAACTAACTAACTACTAACTAACTAACTAACTAACTAACTAACTAACTAACTAACTAACTAACTAACTAACTAACTAACTAACTAACTACTAACTAACTAACTAACTAACTAACTAACTAACTAACTAACTAACTACTAACTAACTAACTAACTAACTAACTAACTAACTAACTACTAACTAACTAACTACTAACTAACTAACTAACTAACTAACTAACTAACTAACTAACTAACTAACTAACTAACTAACTACTAACTAACTAACTAACTAACTAACTAACTAACTAACTAACTAAACTAACTACTAACTAACTAACTAACTAACTAACTAACTAACTAACTAACTAACTAACTAACTAACTAACTAACTAACTAACTACTAACTAACCTAACTAACTAACTAACTAACTAACTAACTAACTAACTAACTAACTACTAACTAACTAACTAACTAACTTAACTAACTAACTAACTAACTACTACTAACTAACTAACTAACTAACTAACTAACTAACTAACTAACTAACTAACTAACTAACTAACTAACTAACTAACTAACTAACTAACTAACTAACTAACTAACTAACTACTACTAACTAACTAACTAACTAACTAACTAACTACTAACTAACTAACTAACTAACTAACTAACTAACTAACTAACTAACTAACTAACTAACTAACTAACTAACTAACTAACTAACTAACTAACTAACTAACTAACTAACTACTAACTAACTAACTAACTAACTAACTAACTAACTAACTAACTAACTAACTAACTAACTAACTAACTAACTAACTAACTAACTAACTAACTAACTAACTAACTAACTAACTAAATAACTAAATAACTAACTAACTAACGAAATAACCTAGCGAACACCAAAAAACTGTTACCTAAACTGCTGCACAAGACTCTCCTGCTAAGAAAATCCGATCTTCCGATTATTTTAACAAAAAAAGAGAAAAGAGCTTTTCGTCCTCTAATATATGTATACTCAACATTTTAAAAGTAAGGAAGACAAAAACCAAGTCAAGACAAGGAAAGAAATTGAAAAACAGAAATTGGAAGACAATAGCCATCTTAAAAAGATGCCAGGACGATCTATGGTATAACGCTAGTAATCCGACCAGAAAGCCAGTATGAACAGTTGAAAGACCTGATCAACAACAAAATAGTGGTCGTCACAGAACCCTTTTAGTACTGTTACGGCCCCAAACCACTTAGCTACTAACATTTTGTATGTGTTTAAAAGGGTTATTCATATATTAACTATGTAATGTAACCTCAATAAAACATTTAAATTACAAGAACAATCTTCTTTTCCTGTTTCCCATGCACAAATTATTTGATATCATATAAATTATCTCTGACAAAATCAATGACATTAAATATTTACTAAGTAATCTTTATAATTTCTTGAATTTATTTTATAACTTTAGTAGTAATACAAACTAAATACACATACAATGTTGCTACATTTATGTATATTTATTGCACAAATTAGTGTAGTGTAAAATCCTTCAAATAAAACTAAATTATATTTACATACGATCAATAAAACAAATTTGATTTTAATCAATAGAAAATCTAGACATTTTCAAGAAAATTTACTTTCATACACAATCATACATACTGCCGCATGCACACAAAAGAAACTTTCAAATCTTAAGGACCCACGGACCGTTTCCCCTTACCTTCTTTATCGTTTTGCACTAGTCGTAATTCTATAAAGTGAAATGCATTCAAGTGTACCATAGAGTATTTAACCCAGCTTTTAACAATAAAATTAACTACAACATGAAAAATATTTAGTAGAGAGGAAAAATGAAGACGTTGGAAATGAACAATGTAAAATATTGAGAGTAGAATATAATAAAACTACAATAACAAAAAGATGTGGAAACTACAAATACAATAGAAGCTATTAAACTAAGGACTCTGTGATCTATGTATATGGTAGTTTATATACCCAAAAACAAATGCTTATGTATGGAGGTATGTATGTATGTTTGTATCTGTATAAAAAGATAAAAACCTAACAAATTCTTACATTTAAAATAGTGTCCCCAAAATTAATGGTTTAAGTCGAAAATGTATTTAGCAAAAGGAAAAAAAAAGGATTTTATATGTTTGTACATAAGAATTTTTATAAAGTCTAGGGAAATAAAGATGGGCAGATATGTTAAAGAATTTATTGACTTTTTGCAAGATTAAGATATCTTGGTACAAGTTTTTTCATGATCTGGAGCAGTTCAAGGATGTGTCCGTAATAAACCTAACCAAATTTGTGAGATGTGCCGCTTGATTTACCCTTTAAGAAGTCTTAACAAGATTCAATCAAGAAATATTTTATTGAACATTATGTAGCGAGTGCGACAGCTAGAAACCTATTAGGACTCTATTAAGACCCTATGATAGAGTTTCCAACTAGGGACTATTGTATTGGGTCCGATAAACTGTTCAAGGGGAGTACAGTATTTACCAAGGGGTCAAAGATGAATACTTGTACTGGTGCCTTCAGACTACTGGTCTTGTGTAGTGTGTTCCAAGCGGTGATCTTAACGATCTCGAAAGCAACAAAACTGATCACATGAAATCAATCTGAGATCTGTGGTGCTTCTGGCCTAGTCGTAGGATGTAGAAATGTACAGGGCAATGAATTTTGATATATATGAAGTAAAACCACCTATGTGCCACTAGTTAAGTTAATCTCTGAGATATTTTGAGACATTATCAATCAGTCCTGGAAAGTGGAATGGATTGCAAAGTATCAGAACCTTTGATACGAAAGCAACCAAGATATTTATTGGACTGGATAGATATAGTTCAAGGTCTCAGACAGGAATTATAACAGGACATTGTTCTATTTGGGCTTCTGTCGGTAAGTGGAACAGTATCACACTGAACTCTTTAGTTATCTGAATCCAATTATATTCAGGAACCAGATTAAATCCCTTTGTCTAGCTCCAGTCTTTCATCTTTATCTGTTCTTTCTGTTTTCTTAATTATTTCCCAGTCTTGATTCTTTACTTCCCATGATAGAAATCACTTCTCCTTCTCCTTTTTCTTAATCTATTCCTTCAATATGCGAAACATAATAAAAATTCTTTCAAACTTCTGATCTTAAGTGGTTCAGTCTTGAAATGGAACAAAAACCATTTTAGGTGACATAATAAAACCATATACTAAATACGACAATAACCCCCTCAAACTAATATATGTACATACCTATAAATACAAGCCTACAGATTTCAGTAGTATGTGTACAAGAAGAATTAAAATCTACGAAATACAGGGATAAAAAAGGCAGTAAATTATTCAGCTTTTATGTTGGCAATTTGTACTATTATCCAATAAATGTCTTTTTAAAAACATATAAACATGACAAACATTATTTCAAACTACTACGACTAGGACTAAGAATACAAAAAGAAAGGAAAAGAATATTGTAAAGAAAGTAGTGAAAAATGAAAAGAATCCATAAAGATGTTAAGATTATATATAAAGATACGAGAATACAGAACCATTGCAAGAGGCATCCAGTAGACTAATAGTAGTAGTATTGTTGAAATAGGAACAAGTTTATGTAGATGGTATTATTGAGTTCATATAAATCTGCTTTTGGATTGTTTTCTTTTGCTTTCTTTTATATACTTGTACCATACTTATATAGGAATATATTGAAACAGGGATGTCCAAATAGGAATTCAGTGGTATAATAAAGAATCAAAAATTTATAACAGCTTAACAGAAAATCAATACTTCAAGAAGTACTGGAGAGGCTCTCAAATATCTTATATTTGCAAAACGTTTCAATATCTATAATAAACATATAATAATAACATAATATTTATGCAATTTCCAAAAAAGGTTTAACCTCCCTGAAATCGAGTTCGAATCTATTTGAATCAAAGTGTATATGTATCTTCATTTGTACATGTAAGTGTGACTATGATATTGAAGCAATGCAGTGCTTAAGAAGGCGTGTAATTGAAACATTCAAAAGACAATTTCCAAGTCTTAGCACAGACACACTTAATGAACATAAAAGTTATGGTCTTTACAATAAGAACAACAACAACAACTACAACTCGACATACAACAAATTATAGCAGCAGTGGCAGCAACAGCAACTGATGATGATAATAATGGCATCTATGGTTGAAAAAGCTTACCATGTTGTCTGTAGTTAACTTAACAAAAGCAGAAAAATAAAACAGAATATTGTAATAAGTTGGAAAAACGATGTACATATATACGATAAAGGCACAAGCATTGGAACAGCAGCAACAACTACAGTAACCAATCAGGCGTAAAGTACCCTTCGTGTTTTGTTATAATGCTAAGGATTACAAAATTCTCTAAATGTCATTTATTGACAGAAGTTAAAGGAATTGAATGAACTTAATTAATGGTGAATTTTCGATTTTTGTTAACTAAAATAAGTATTGAGCGATTTCAGGAGACTATATATTAAAATAATGAAGATTAACAATTGATCGGTTGAATCAGATACTGTTGTCTGATCTGAAAGTCTGATTGATAATCTCTTAGTGACAATAATACTGCACACAGGGTGCAACCGGTAAGTTAGTCAGTCCATAGTTTGTGGTTTCGATTTCCCTTACATTTCATTTCTTCTATTCATACAACTTAATGGCCTTCCGATCCTAGAAATATTCCTGTACTAATAGAATTTGCAATAATAAAAAAACTTTCTTTTCTCTGTACGATTTATCCTTTGATCATTCTAGAATTAATCATAAGTTATTGAGGATACTTATCACTTCAACGTTGAACTCTGAACATATCAACAATTCTATAAGGGACTTCACATCCCTAATTATACCCTACAACCAATTAGTGGGGAGGGTATATTGGGTTTGTGCTGATGTTATAATTGGATGAAAGGAGGAAGCCTATTGAATATGGTTAAAATCGCCCGATTATTTCAGCTGGCCCCCATATAAGAGAACCCCCGAAAAGAGCCTTTGAGCTCATAATTATGTTAAATATAACTGTATCTCGATAAAAAGCGGCACAAATAGCTTTTATACAAGCCAAAGCTTGCCAAATTTCATAAAGATCGGGCCTCATTTGGCCCATTGCTCCCATACAAAGTCCCCTTCAGAAAATTACTTGAATGTCCAAAATTCACATATAAACACTGATATTACAATGAATTTCAACACAAATAAATATTATATAAAAATCAATCTAATAACCGGGATCGTTTAATATTCATAATTGGTTTAGGGTATTATATGGTCGGTCACGCCCGATTGTACTTTCTTAGATGTTATTTTTTTGCCTTGGATCACTCTAAGTGGTTTCGGAGGAAACTTAAAATAATTTTTCTAATGCAGAAATTGAAAGACTTCTGCTTTAAAAAAGAAAATGTAGAAGAGATTGGCAAAGTCCAATACGAAAATTGGACGGAACCTGGGCACAAAGTGCAAAGGATGTCTTCGCAGAACATTTAAGAAATATGTTCCAAGGGAACAACCAGTTTTCATAGAAACGGACTCTGAACTAACTGTTGTTAGTCTAGATGTTCAGAAAATCCTAAAAGACAATCGTAAATTAAAACATCTCTTGGTTCACAGAAAAAATTATCTGTAGTTTATTTTCAATTAACATGTTTTTCTCTTTCTTTAATTTTAATTTAAGCAATTTTTTATTTGTCTTAATTATCTCATTGTTTAAAACCTAAGTTTACAAATTTGATTAAATTTTTAATTGATTCAATTAGTTTTTTAATTGATTGAAAAAAATTTTCTGGCCAACTTTTCTGTTTTAGTTTTTTTTTTAAATATTTTATTTTGATTTCTTATGCTAACAATGTTTATAATTCTTAAATAGTCAATACGATTTTAGGCATATAATATTCAAATTTCCTGACAATTTATAAAACACTTTATATATTCAAATTTGATAATAAAGTGATATTTTTTGTAAATGCTCAACGCATTATTTAAGGGTAAAGTGTTCCTTTAACATTGTGAGTAATCAATTAATAATTTGATTGTTTTAATCATCAACTTAATTGGTTTTTAATACATTTTCTACCAAACAAACTAATTCATTTGATTAATAAATTAATAAAAATTAGATTTTATTTTTATTAAATATTTAATTTATACAATTAATGAATTAATCAATTATTGATATTAATTGTTCTGATTAATTCGTTATTTGGAAAAAAAAAGTATTTTTTTAATTTTTTTACAAATTTGATAATTGATATCATCATTTTGGTGATAGGTGCAAAACTTGCTTGATACAATTATTTTGATAATTGAAACATATTTTTAGTTTTTTCTGTGTTATGATTTGATAACACATTCCATGATCGGAAGGTACCTACCAAATGTGACAGTTATTGTGCTCACAGTATTATTTAATGCGATCTTGTCTCTAGGAGTTTTTCCGAGTGAAAATATGAATGATACCGAAACCAGGAAAGGATTTGACATTAGCATTCTCTTATAGTCTGAACAATTGAGCAAGTTAAATGATTAACATTTAGAATTTTTAGATGTTTCCCAGGCTTCTGACAGGGTGCGGCATAAATATCTAATTTATTAGATAAAATGCCTACACAGAGTGAATGTGCACGCCTGTTACCAAATTGACACCAAACTGTTTATAATTTTTCAATAACTTCCGTTGTCAAAGTATATACATACGTAAGAAAACACTATGTAATGTTGAAAACGTTGCGTTGTCAATTCGTTGTCGAAATCTAAATTTTATACACATCCGTTGTCTAAATGTTAACAAACGTGGTAAGCTCACTATTGACAAACAATCCGTTGTCAATAGTGAGCTTACCACGTTTGTTAACATTTAAACAACGGATGTGTATAAAATTTAGATTTCGACAACGAATTGTTGCAATGTTGTTAACGTTGCGTTGACAACATTACATAGTGTCGTCGTACGTATGTATATACTTTGACAACGGATGTTATTGACAAATTATAAACACTTTAGTGTCAATTTGGTACCAGGCGTTTATATTTCTTTTTTTCTCTGTGTTCAGCCTTCTAATTAGTGGTTAAAAAACTGGAGAATTCAAGTAAAGGTACTCAAAAGTAAACACATCACGTTTGCATGCCGACATATAGAAGCCAAGAGGCTTCAAATGAACCTTAAAGCTACAAATCTACCGGCAATCGAAACTAAGCCTTGACTGCAAAGTCATCCTAAATAAGACAGTTTACTAGCGTAGATCTTATACAATGGGGTCAATTTAAAATTCTTAGAACCATGAGATTCAAATGAAACTTAAAGCTACAAATCTACATTGACTAAGCAACCGGCAATAGATACTAAGCCTTGACTGACTACAATGGGGAAAATTCAAGAAGCTTACATGTCAAATTACAGCATCACCCGATCCCGATGGTAATGCATCTTACCGGTCCAAATTCATTGAATACTATGCAGTGCCAATTCAGCACATATCTGATTCATTAATTTGATGGCAATTTGTCAAATATTGAAACAAACAGAAAAGCTGCATAGTTTTAAAACTCTGTTCATCATATATATAGATAAATAATAACAATCTTTAGCATTAATTTTAAACTCATCATGTAATTTTGATATTTTATAACAATAATATTATTGAGAAAATTATTAGAAATATTGATACATATTAACTTTATAACCACTTCTCACCACCACCGAAACATTATCATAATTTTACAAATCCAAAACTTTTCCCACAGTATTCTACTTATTTAAACAATAATCGAAAACAAATTTATTATTCAACTACATTTTCTTGTGATTGATTAATATTACCATTTTTTTTTTTTAATAATAGCAAAACAATTGTTTTTCCATTTTTTTCCAACAATTTCATCATGGCCATTCATTATCCTGTCAATGTGAAAATCTTCTTTGGTCTTAAGTAAAGAAACAAAATCATATCAGTATTTTAGCAAAAGTTCAAAAATCATTAAATTCATATCAAAAGTCCTTTTACAGTGATTGGTTGTTTACGTTTATTGTCTGTGTTGCTGTTGTTGTTGTAACGACACACATGATGTCCATGCGTTTTACTCGTGTACTGCGGTTAATGGTTTTTTGATGAGTATTGCCATTATTGGTCCTTTTCGATTTTGTTTGTTTTGAACTCTTGTTGTAGTTGTTGCCCCTACTCCTCCCTTTTGCTTACTTCTTTATTCCCGGATATGTAAATGTTCATTTTACTTTATTACTGTGGTATTGCAAGTTTTATCACTTGTATAAACATTGGTGATCAGCATGTGATGTATTGTGGGGTCCATATGTTATTGACATTTAATAAATATAATATTTTGAATAATATCATTTTAATGGCCAAATAAACGTATAAAAAAGGATATAAGGATTTAGCAATAGTTTGCAAAAGTTAATGTGAAAATTGATTTTGATTTAATCAAAGGTCAATAACGATAGTTTGATTGGATTTAGGTGCATATATTTAGATTTACTTTGGAATTATTTCAATAAGAGTCTGATTCAATTTTATTTTTAAAAGTTGTATGAAAACCATTCAGTATTTTGTCTCAGTACGAAATTCATTATAACATCGAATGAAAGTCTTTAAATTATGTCTTCCATAAATAAGAAAATTTATTATATTTTTATTAATGATTTCCTGTCATTTATAATTCCTTAAATATTCTCTTTCAATATTTATTAACCCTGAGGTGTTATTTTTCTATTATTTTCAATAACGTATCATATTATTTGAGTATAATGAGTAGACAAGGAAATGGCCCATAAAGTGTGACAATAACTAATTTATATGTTACTTTGTAATTGATACTAAAAATACCATAATTGGCATCATAAAGTAATAAGGGGGTTTTCCTTACACTAGAATGTGTAAGAAACTAAATAATGCCAATCAAGTCTGATTATGTCTGATACTCTTTATCAAAGGCACGATTATTATGGGGCTAGGTCTTATAGTATGATATAGGTAGGTGGCTCTTTATGGGTCAGTTCTGAAGACAACTGAATAGAATTCATGAATATAGATGGTTAAGGTTTGGACCATAACAGATGAGAAAACCTAGACACCTAGACAGCTAACGGGCCTATTGTGCGCTTTTTTATGTAAGCTGTTGGTGGAAAAATGTTATATAGACATCTATGATATCTCAGTTTCCTATACGTAGTTCCTTTGAATTTTCCAATTTGTGTTCCTGAGAGATATTATATCTGAACAAGTAAGAGTGTTATATTCGGCTATGCCGAATCTTATATACCCACCATCAAACCTCGTTTGACTCGAACGAAACGTACTTATGTCAAATTTCATCTATATACTCGTATAGTTAGGCCAGTTATAAGCGTTAAAGTAATTTTCTGAAGGGGATCTTATATAGGGGGGTAGGGTCAATTATGGGTCGATCCTCATAAAATTTGACAGACAGACAGTAGACAGAATTTGGTTCGTATTAAATTTACTTGTGTCGAATTTCATCGCTACACTCGTATTTTTAAACCATTAATGAGCGTTGCAGTCATTTTCTGAAGGAGACCTTATATGGGGGTAGGGTCAATCATGGACCGATCCTCGTAACATTTTTTAGATAGATTTTGACTCGTATGAAACTTACTTATGTCAAATTTCATCTATATACTAGTATTTTTAAGCCAGTAATGAGCGTTAAAGTCATTTTCTGAAGGGGACCTTATATGGGGGGTAGGGTCAATTATGGACCGATCCTCATAAAATTTTGCATAGTGATTTTGTATCATAAGAAACTTACTTATGGCTGTTAAAGCTGCTTTTCGAGGGGCCACTTGTATGGGGGCTATCCGAAAACGTGGACCGATATCGCCCATTTTCAATACCAAACAAACCTTATCTATAAGAAATATTTATGTGAAATTTCAACCCTCTAGCTCTTTCCATTCGGACTCTATCATGCTTTCAACAGACAGACAGACAGACAGACAGACAGACAGACGGACGGACGGACGGACAGACGGACAGACATGGCTAGATCGTCTTAGAATTTAATGAGGACCCAGAATATATATACTTTTGTTGGTCTTGTTTGGTCTATGATCAATATTTCGATGTGTTACAAACGGAATGACAAAATCAATATACCCCCCATCTTTTTTGATGGTGGGTATAAAAAGCATTGCTCCTAAGAATTAGATCCAATTTTGATGACAGCTAAACGTGTTCCTGATTTTCACTGTGCTCTACATTCGTTCGCTTCTTGTCCTCACCTAGGCTACTAACAGGCCTGTTGTGCGCTACTTTCCATAGTTAATGTTGGTGGAAAACTCGGGCATAGGGATCTATGAAATGAATTTTCGTTCAATGTTCAGAAGCCGTAATTCCTCACAATTTCCCAATCAGTGCCTCTGAGTGATTTGGATCTAATTTTGATGAAAGCCTGGCAATGACAGAGAACGTATTCCAGCTTTTAACTGTGCTCTATATTCGTTCCGTAAGCCTGTATGTCAACTAATAATACTAAGCTCTGAATTTTCATTCTGATAGGTCCAACCCTTCGCTTCATTATTCCAAGTGACCGTATGAGATTCTCTCAGATTTCCTTGCGTCAAAACTGATTTGCATTAGTCAGGTTAACTTTCTCAAGCACCCTTTCCTTCAAAGCTAATACATTCGCACTTTCATTACCGATTATAGTCGAGTTGACTTGTACCAATATGATATAGAGCGTACTACTGTAAGAGAATTCAGTTATAGCTCTCTTAAAATCCAATATTGTTAACCTCTGTCGTCGCCTTACTTAATCCAATATATTTCACACGTTCCCTGATAGCTAGGACATCTACCAAAATGCTAGAATTGTGAGCTGTTACACCCGTTTTTCACCGCTTGACAACGATCTCTCAACTAAGATTAATGTCTCAAATTTCCGACACACTGTCTGTGATACCAAGAACTTCTGCCTATAAGCAAGTTTGTTAGGTAGACGGTACTTCATTCTCCGACTTTTTAATGTAGTAGGCGCCTTACTAAATCCAATATATTTCACACTTTCCATGATAGCAAGGACTTCAGCCTGATCTGCTATACCCGTTTATCTCCGGTTGACCGCGATCTACTATCTGTGATAAAACTCCCGACATATATTCCGTGATACCTGGAAGCTAGTTTGCGATTAGGCAGACCTTAGTATATCTCATTTTCTGGCTTTTTAATGTAGATCCCTAGATTTGCTTGTCTCCCATGTTCCGCTCTACTGTTCCCGACAAGTTCTATTCATCTGGTGTTCGTGTAACATGTACTGTAACCTGCTTTGGTATTCGCTGATTTCCCTGTTGTGGTGGTATGTTACACTTTTTGTCCGAAGCAGTTCACCAGATATACAGGCCTATTAATTTGAAAAAAGACAAAACCCAGACAGCAAAGTATGCTTTTCTAAAGGAATGAGCTACGTCAGAAGTCCTCTAATCTGTTGACATTAATATAAAGACTAAGAATCTTTTAAATATTCATACTTCTTCGATATATCCCTATTTCGATTATACGGTTCCCCTACATTGCTATGATTTGTTGATTCTAGCCTCTAAGTGGTAATTTCATTTTAGTTTCCTATCAACGATTAGCTCTAACTATTAACTGTGTCGATCATTAACATTGTTCTCTTTGAAACCCAAAGTTCTGTATTGGCAGGAATTTCCTTCCTTCTTATGAAGAGTCTATGGCTTAACATTCCGCATTCTTGTCCCTACTAAATATTACACATATTTATATATTTATCTTCTTCTTTCAAACTTTCAAAATTAAAAATCTCCTCTGAAAGATACCTTTCACTTTAAACAACCATATCGTTACACAAAACTAAATTAAATATAACGTAATTTATCCCTGTCAATATTCCACACATAATCCCTAGCATTTGGTACTAATCAACTCCGATTACAATTACGAAGACTAGAAAATATATAAAAGTTGACAAAATTTGATGAAGAAATTACTACACCCACTGCAGTAATCATCTAACAACATTGAACAGCTTCCATATAAGAATCACTCAACCAAGACAAACTCCAAAGATGATGACTACAACGCTGATGGCACTGGTTGCGAACCGGCAGTAGGAGGTGGAGTATGAATTTGTTATACTGTTAAGAAAAATGAAATTTTCACACTTTGTTAGTTTAAACGTGCGTATGTATCAACCCTGATAAAGGCAATGGTACGAGGTGTAATAGACACCTCATAGTAAATATAGTGTGACTAAAGTAAGCGCCCATTTAAGGAATCAAATTTCCAATTTAAAAATGAAAACTAAAACTCTCTTCCCAATGAAAAGGCAAAATTTCATTATGGATTTAAAGTCATAGAAAAGAAAATAGAGTCAGTCAACAAGAAGGGCATAATTATGGAGATGATAAGATTTAAAATAAAACTGATTATGTGTAACACACACTACCACCACTACCGATTGCGGTATGTTGTGAGAAAGATCCATACATTTACTATGTAAGATACCTCCCTACATCCTACCGCTTTTCACTTAAAGGGTCTCCGTAAGATGTCTAAAGATGAATAGTTTCAAAGAAAAAGGGGTTTGTTTTAAGAAGCTTGTTCACAATAGACATTTGTGTGAAATTTCTTTACAGCTAAGTAGCTGCAAGTATTTTAGACACATTGAATGAGTGATTTAATTTTTTAATTAAAACTAGAATAGTTTTAAATACTGACGATGACCTTGTTTATGTCAACTCCTGTTGTAAAATGTGGTAGCAAAAGTTGTCAAACATATGTATAGTATGTGTGTATGCGTTTGGATAAATATCTGTGTGTATTTGTTATAATTAGGGGTTGACATGATTTATTTGTATAGAATTTATAATTTTGTTTCAAAAATCTCTAATACACATTTCATAAAATTTTAAATTATTGCCTTTAGGCGTGCATGGTATTTGTCTCTTAAAGTGTCAACAGAGATTATTGAATTATTTCATAGTATTTGGTTGTACGAGTGATTCTTCCTTCTTGTTTCCTGAATTTAGTCACTTTAAAAAAAAAATTATGATTAATTACAGACAATTAAAGTGATTAATTAGGAGTAATGGATTTTCGATACCAAATCCAAATGATGGAAAACGTGTGTTAGGGATTACATCAGATTTTTAAATTTTTCATAAGGATATTGAAATAAATTTTGAATAAATATATTTTCGATCAGAAAACATGAATTGGATTTTTAAGTTAAAAAATTACCCAAAATGATTACGATTTTTTTTTTTCTAAAATTATTTTGCGTTTTATTAAAATATTTCGTACAATTTCGTATATATTACTAAACAATTTCGTGGTACAATTTTCAACTTTTTTCGTATATATTAGGCATCAATGTAGGAAACTTCTAGAAAGCATAAAATTATTGAAAATTCAGATCCCAAAAATATCTCGAGTCTTCAGAAAATTGATTTCAATAGACATACAGACGGGATATTTAATAATTTGTGTGAAAAATTTAATGAAATTCAAATTTTCGGGTCAGGACCTAGTATGGGAGATATGACCAATTATGAACCGATCGTAAAAAAATCTTTAAGTACCATTTCTATATATAAAGACTATATTTCAGTCAACTGATTTTCGAAAGGGAACCTTGGATGAGACCGACGGCACCCTTATTATGAACCGATCGTGACAAAATCTTAAAATATAATTTTTTTATACAAAACTAATATTTGTGCAAAATTTTGTATCAATAGCTTTATTTGGTAATGAGTAATGTGCGTTTAAGAGATTTTCGTAAGAGGATCTTGTATGGAGCTATAACCAATTGTGGTCCGATCGTAAACAATTCCACATTAACATTTATGTATGTATATAATATCATTATTTAGTAATGAATATTGTGCATTCAATTGATTTTCTGGAGGGGACCTTGTATGGGAGCTATGACGAAATATAGACCGATTATAGTGTGATTTATGTATATAAGAGCAATATTTGTGCTAAATGTATCGATATCAATATTTAGTAATGAGTTATGTGCGTTTAAGTAATTTTCGGAAGGGAACCTTGTATGGGAGCTATGACCAATTAAGGACCGATCGGAAAAAAAATTCACAGTAACATTTCTATGTATAACAGCAATACTTGTACCAAATTTTATATGGATATCATAATTTAGTAATGAATTATGTGCGTTGAGGTGATTTTCGGAAGGGGACCTTGTATGAGAGCTATGACCAATTATGGACCGATCCCAAAAAATGTTCACATTAATATTTCTGTATATAAGAACAATACTTGTACCATATTTTATTTGGATATCTCAATTAAGTAATGAGTTATGTACGTTTAAATGATTTTCGGGAGGGGACCTTATATGAGAGCTATGACCAATTATGGACCGATTTCTAAATGAACACATAGACAGACAGACGGACAGACGGACAGACAGACATAGCTAAATCGACTCAAAATTTCATAAGAACCAAGAATATATATACTTTGTTGGGTCTCAATTGAATATTTCTTGGTGTTACACACGGAATGACAAACTTATACATACCCTCTATCACCACTCATGGTGGTGAAGGGTATAAAAAGGTCTTTTGGTACTTTTTTGTACTTCAACTGGTACTTTTTAAGTTTTCTAAAATATTGAATATATAAACATGGATTAAACACGCAGTGTACTGATTAAACGAAAATTTACTACTACTGTTCGAATTTTCTATAATATTGAAGCTAAAAACATAAAATAGGACACTCAGCTTCCTGGTTGAAAACTAAACATGCATCATCCTGATTTAATGAGCATCTATAAAAAGGTACTGTCTGGTACTGTTTCATTCTTTAACTGCATTTTTTGAATTTCCTGTAATATTGAGACTACTTAGAATCATAAAATCAAACTTATTGAAAGGGAACTTTCATAGATTTTCAATACTGAACCTACAAACAAGAATGAAAATCTATAAAAGGGGACTGATATCGCAGATGTATGTATGTACTTATATACAATTACAATAATAAAATTCTGACCTGTATCGTGCCAAGTTTACATAGACACATATACAGGCGGACGAACATAGCTTAATCGACTCATAAAATGATTCATAGCCGATTGGTATACTTTAAAGGGGATGTAGAAATATATTCAACATAAACAAATGTCTTGTAAACCAAAACAATTCTGAGAAAATTTCTAAAAAATGTATTAAATAAGTAAGTAATATAATTAAAATAAAAATACCTTTTTGTTAAACGATGAAGAATGATTAGGATTTTATTTAATTAATTTAAATATGGAACACTTTAATTTTTTTGAATAAAAAAACACATTCACTTAATTCTATATTATAAACAAATAAATATGTATGTTATAAACATACATATTTTTTAAAAAAGGCCATGGATTTTTTATTTAATTTTTTTTTAATTAAGCTTTTAAATAAAAATATAATTATATTTAAATTTTCTACCACTAATTTTTATTTTATTACACTGGAATTTTCTTTTCATTTTAAAGACAACGAACCGAATGATTTGTTAAACGATCAAACACGTATGTAAATAACCCGACGACGAACGACTAACATACTTTTGCATATTTTTTTTTTTTTTAATGGAAAAACGAAGATTTTTTTGTAAATTTTAATATACAAATTATAAAATTATAAATTAAACAATTTGTACCCTTTATTCATAATCATTTATCAAAGGTTTTATAAACATTTGATAAATTATTAAAAATAAAGCACTTTGATATATTTATAAGAATTAAACTTTTTTAAGATAAAAACACTTTTATTTATTTTCATATTTATTATAAATATGTATTAAAACATATAACATATGTATCTACATATGTATATGTACGTACTATTACTTTTATTTATTTTCATATTTATTATAAATATGTATTAAAACATATTTTTTAAAGGCCATGGATTTTTATTTTTTGCTTAAAGCTTTTTTATTTATTTTTTTTTTTTATATATTAAAACACTTTAACACTCGATTTTTTTTTTCAATTTTACCGACGACGAACTATAGGGCTTATTTAACAAACGACAAGGAACGAAAAAAAAGACGAATAAAAATAACGTCATTTAAGGAAATTATATTTACAAATTTTGAAATATTAATTTTTGTGTCGGAAAAAAAATGTTAAAATTTTTGTCTAAAATATTTAAGCCAATATTTTAATTTAATATTAATATTATTTAATTTAATATTAAAAATATTTTTGACAAATTTTTTTAAAAATTATAAATTTTAATAAAATTAAATTTAAAGAAAATAATAAAATCGATGATTTAAATAAAGAAGTTTTTTGCTGTACTTTCATTGTTGTTGTGTTTGTTGTCTAATTTAAAAACTTAAAAGAAATTTTGACTAAAAACTACATACATACATACATATGGGCAATTTCGTGTCAAGTGACCCAGATGAAAAGTTCACTAATTTGAATAAAACCCTGTATGACCAAAATGTCCAACTTTGACTGATTGTGTCTGGTCTACTATTCAATATTACTAACATTGGTGCAAAGACATCGATGTACATTAGGGTGTCCCCGTTTGTATGAAGGAAAAATAAGGTGTCAATGTTCGTAACTAAAATCAAAGTATAATTGATTTTGAGATACCGTTTTTTCTCAAAATTTTTGTCCTAGCGCCAATATTTGGTGAGCTGGATTAAAGGATAACAAGTAAGAGCGCTATATTCGGCTGTGCCGAATCTCATATACCCACCATCAAACCGTATGCTGTAAAAGGAATGCTCCCCTATAAACATCAGCGTGATATTTGGAATATGGCTTAAGTCAATTATGGCCAGAGCTCTTTTGAACTATATTCATATTTTTTATCCAGTAATGATCGTTAAAGTAATTTTCAGAAGGGGACCTTATATGGGGGATAGGGTCATTTATGGGCCGATCTTAAAAAAAATTCGTAGAGCGATTTTGGTTCGTAAGAAACTTACTTATACCGAATTTCATTGCTATACTCGCATTTTTGGACCAGTACTTTAACACTAATTTTCTAAAGGGAACCTTATATGGGGGGTAGGGTCAATTATGGACCGATCCTCAAAAAATTTGGTAGAAAAATTTTGGCTCACATGAAACTTATTTATGTCGATTTTCATCGCTATACTTGCATTTTAGGGCCAGTAATGAGTGTTTAAGTCATTTTCAGGAGGGGACCTTATATAGGAGGTAGGGTCATTTATGGGCCGATCCTAAAAAAAATTGGTTAAAAGGTTTTGGTTCGTAAGAAACTTACTTATACTGAATTTCATCGCTATACTCGAATTTTTAGGCTAGTAATGAGTGTTAAAGTCATTTTCTAAAGGGGACCTTATATAGGGGGTAGGGTCATTTATGGGCCGATCCTAAAAAAAATTAGTAGAGAGATTTTAGTTCGTAAGAAACATACTTATACCGAATTTCATCGCTATACTTGCATTTTGGGACCAGTAATGAGTGTTAAAGTAATTTTCATAAGGGGACCTTATATGGGGGGTAGGGTCATTTATAGGCCGATCCTCAAAAAATTTGGTAGAAAGATTTTGGCTCACATTAAACTTCTTTATGTCGAATTTCATTGCTATACTCTTACTTATAAAACAGTTATGCCCGTTAAAGCTGTTTTTTGGAGGTCCACTTGTATGGGGGCTATCCGAAAAAGTGGACCGATATTGCTCATTTTCAATACCAAACAAACCTTAACAATAGAGAATATTTATGCAAAATTTCAACTGTCTAGCTCCTCTCGTGTGGTCCCTATCGTGATTTCAACAGACAGACGGACGGACGGACGGACGGACGGACGGACAGACGGACAGACGGACAGACGGACGGACATGGCTAGATCGTCTTAGAATTTAATAAGGACCCGGAATATATATACTTTTAAGGGTCTATGACCAATATTTCGATGTGTTACAAACGGAATGACAAAATCAATATACCCCCCATCTTTTTTGATGGTGGGTATAAAAAGGTCATTTTTAGGGTTTTTATAATTTTTTCATATTTCTTCCAAAGGAAAGATATGAAATATTGGTATCATAAGAAAGATCCTTGAGAGATGAGTCAAAAATATTTGTGTACTATTAAAAGTAATCGAAATGTTCAAATTTTTCAAAAAATTTTCAGATTTTTTACATTTTTGATCAGATGAATTTAATGAAATTCATTGAAATTAATGCATAATAATCCTCAATAAAATTTACCGAAACGGTTTTTTTCCGTTTGTTAAAATTCAATCTAGATCGAATTTTATTTGAATTTATCGCAACAAAATAATGTAAACAACAACATACAAACTGTTATCAACAAAGCAAGCGTAACAAACAAGTAGTTTTTTAAGATAAATTGTGTTAATATTTTAGTTTAACTGAAAAAATTGATTTATAATAGAATAAAATTATAAAGTGTTATATACCAATGTAAAGCTAATAAAATTGTGCTTATACTGATATACATATTAGGTACGTAAGATAAATATAGCTAGCACAATACCGGGGAGAAAATAGGATTTAAAATTATTAAATAAAATACAAAATATATCGAATTTCGAAAAACTGAAAAACCCGTTTCGGTAAAATAATATGAGGTTTATAATGTAATAATTTTAATTAATTACATTAAATAATTCTATGTAAAAAATTTAAAAATCTAAACAATTTCCGAAAAATTACAACATTTGTAATAAATTAGGTGTCGTATACAAATTTATGTTATGCCATTGAAATCGTCTCTCAAAGACCTTTCATATGATACCAAATATGGTATCAGAAAAACCTTAAAAAAGGATTTTTATCCAAGTATTGACATCAGGACAAAAATTTTGAAAATTAGTATTTTAGAATGAACTAAATTTTCATTTCCAGTGGGAACATCAGCAAATACAATTTTGGGGCCACTCATATGTATCTACATATGTATATGTACGTACTATTATGTAGCTACTAATGTATGATTACTATGTTAGACCTGTTTGTATGGAGTAATGAAGATGTAAGATTTTAGCAAATTTCACAACTTTTTCCCTAACACCATTTATAACAGTTAGAACAGTATTCATTTTCTCCACCTTTTCATAAAGCGAAACCTAAATTAGTACTAAACATAAAAATTATTCAATTCACAAACAATTTTGAAAGCTAAACAAGAGTTTGTTGCTAAAACTTTACTTAGAACAATTTTTAATACAAACATGTTAGAACATATTATAAATATTTACTAAAATTATAAAATAATTTAAACCAAAAGTTCTACGGATTTGATGTATGTAGTATACATCCTTCTATCAACCTAACCTAACCTAACCTAGACAACAATCTTTTATGAAATTGTAAAGAAGTAAAGCTTTTAGTAATGTCCGAAGTTATCCAAGTTTCATTTTGGAAAGAATCCTATTAGAAGATAACTAAAACCGATAACATTTCCAGACAGTGGCTAAACTGCTAAACTTTATTCGATTATATAATCACCCTTTTTTCTGGCTATTATAGTAGTTTTACTTGCAGTTTTTGCAAGAGTTTTGCCGGGAGTTAATACTTATTTAATAAAATTATGTATTTCATATACAAACTTCTTAAAATGAGGAAAAAGCTTAACTGAAATCTAAAAACTTGAAATAAACTTGATTGAGATTGTGGTACTTTTTGAAAATTATTAAAAATTATAAATCACGAGACTATTTTTATATGACATATTTTATGCTAATTCAAATGAATGATTGATACGATAATATTTTTAAACAATTTGTATTGGAAGTTAAAAAAAAGTCCAATAAAAAAGAAAAAGTATTGAAGTGGATTCTCGAAAGTCTATATTAGATAACACTTTTTTATTAAAGTTTCAATACAGTTTCTATAGACTTTATCAAAATATTCCAGACATATTTACCCACTCATTTTATAAAACGAAACATTCGTTAACGTAAAAAAAAATGTATGAAGAATACTGGGAAATTTTTGAAAATTTGAATTTTTTCCATACAAATATTTTTGAACGTTTGTCGTTTCGTTTTATAAAATGAGACCCTTAATTGAGGATTTTAGCAATTATTAAAGTCTTCTTTGGGGAGAAATTTTTATTGGAATTTGATTAATAATGAAAACTTTTAAAAGCAGTCGGTATTTTCCCAGCTAAATTTTTGTTTGAATTATCAAATTCATCAACTATTGTGTCAATTATTAAAGTTTGATTTGAATTAGATTCTAGAACCATTTTGAAATTTGTCAACTTATTAGGCAATAGTTTTGTTTCTATAAAGTTGAAATCAAGTGTTGCCTACTTTACTGAATTATTAATTTATTTTATTCAAAAACTACCCAAATTGAATTAAAAAGTTATTAAAGTAAAGCTTTACTGAAATCTCAAACCTGGACATAAACTTTTTTGAACGTTTTCTACTTCTATTCTAGCTATTTACAGCTAAACTAAACATTTTGATTATTAGGCAAAATCTATTTTAATTTTTTTTTTTTTTTGGAAATTTTTAAACAAAAAATTTGTTAAAGAAATTTTAAAAAATAAATCAATAAAATTTGTAAAATTATTCAAAAACTATTATACATAATAAGGGGATTCATGAAACATGTGTGCAAACTTGCACATTTGCACAAATGACTTTCTGTATTATTTAGAAGAGAAAATTTAGTTTAAAATAATCAGTTCAAATAGCCGATCAAATGTATCAGTGTTGTGGATGTAAAATCCCATTAAATTTGTGACACAGATTGCACAGTTGAACGTTTATATGAAAACCCTTAAACTATACAATATCTTCCCCTAAAAATTATTACATTTTCTTGAAAATTGTTTAAGCAGCACGAAAATGTTAGAATATTATTAAAGCATACTTACAACTGCTTTAGGCAACACTATTTTTAAATAGTGAGTGATTAAAAACAAAAATATTTCTTAATTCAGAACAAATATTGCCTGGTTTTTTCCCTAAAAGTAATTTCTACTAATCCCTTACAATAAACTTAGTGAATCCCCAAATCTTATCCGGTAATTTTTATTCAATTCACAAACTTTTGTAGAGTTTTCTAAAACAAATTCAAATAAGAACAATTTTTATTACTAAAAAGCGTTGCCTATCAAGTAAACTGTAGTAAATTTTTTTTAATCTCCATATTATATAAATTGTTTAAAGAAATCTAACTAGAACTTTAGAAAATATTGAAATGTTTAAATAAGATTTACTATAGTTTTGTATTGGCGTAAAAATTACTTATGAACTTTTTCCTTATTGCCATAGATATTACATATTTCAACAACAAACTTTACTACTGCAATCTGAATTAAATTTTAAAGAAACTACAACTGAAATCAATGACATATTTGGTAAAAATTTACAGAAATTCCTATAAGAAAATGTATTAATTTTCAACCAACTAATAGATTAGGCAACACTTTTATGAGAAAATGAACTAACTCAAAATAAGTTAAATCCAATTAGAACTAAATTCAAAAAGTAATAAGTTTGTTCCTACTAAGTGTTTCAATAAGATTCCTAAAAGTGCTGTAATTAGAACAAGGTTTAAGAGAAAATTTGCAATAATTTTTACAAATGTTTCAGAATTAACTGAATTTTGCACTAAAATCCGCCTTAGTTACCTCAAGCTACAGTAAAATAACTGAAGTCAAAACCAATTATTACTAGATTTACAAAAACATTTATCTAATTCAACAACAATTCTAAAAGTTATTGCAGTTTCCTTCCACAACACGGGCAATTACAATAATTTCTCATTAATCAAACTCTTCCTAAAGCAGTGTTACCATATTATTTACTGAAAACCTGATAATTTAATCAACTCACAAACCCAGAAATATTCTAGCAATTCTTAAAATTCTAGCAAATTTCTAGCATTTTTTGCTATTATTGCACTTTTTTTCTCTTACTCACATTAACAAACACAACAACAATAAAAATATACTCACAGCAATTAAACGACACAAACACACGAAGAGAAAGAAAATAATTTGCAAATTTTAATTTCCGATTTTTGTCTTTAAATTCATAGTACCGATTAATTAAACACTTTTATTTAGTAACAAACACACTAATGAAGATTTTTATCAACATTTTAATTAATTTTAAACACTTTTTACTCGAATTAAACCGTTTGCAAGACACCGTATACAATTTGCCGACCGATCACTGCACTTTTTCTTATTAGACTGAAGTGACGAAGCAATGGAATGCAAAACATACTATGACAGGGTGGGGTAAGTTACAGGTACCATTGTAGTTAATTTTGGTACTTTTTGTAGGGGAAGTGTACAATGCACATAGGGGCTCAAATATATTAAAAAAGGCAATAAATCAACCACTGACATTTGGTACAAGTGATTGGTATCATTGAAAAGATAATTTACTCTAGTTTTTGAATATGTAAAAATGTTATAACCCACCGAACAAAATTATGCAAAAAAAGGTAAAAAATATAAAAAATACCAAAAATATATATTTTTTTAATTTTTTCTAAATATTAGAATGATTATAAAAGTTAGTAAATAGTATTAGATTAATGTTAAGTAAAACTTAAAATACACTTAAAGAAATTTATTGGTCAATTTTAAAACAAGTTAACAGAGTACAGAATTCTTTAAATATTTGATTATCATAAGTACTTAGACAACTAATAATCGACAGTTATTCTCAATATAAGCACATTAGGGTGTCCCCGTTTGTATGGAGGCAAATAAGGGGTCAATGTTCCCTATTAAAATTAAAGTTTAATTGATTCTAAGATACCATTTATCAAAATGTTTGTCCTGGCGACAATATTTGGTGAGCTGGTTCAAAGGATAAAAAGGTCCTTTTTTGAGGTTTTTATAATTTTTTTTTTATATTTCTTCCAAAGGAAAGATATGAAATATTGGTATCATTAGAAAGGTTCTTGAGAGACGCTTTAAATGGCATATCAGAAATGTTTGTTTAACAGTAAAAGTAATCGAAATTTTCTAATTTTTCGAGAAATTTTCAGTTTTTTTACATTTTAACACAGATGAATTTAATATAATTCGTTGAAATTAATACATAATAATCCTCAATAAAATCTACGGAAATGTTTTTTTTCCGTTTTTCAAAATTCAATCTAGATCGAAGTTTATTTGAATTTATAGACCTACCTAAACATTTCAGAGTTGTATACAAATTAGTGTTATGTCATTGAAATCGTCTCCCAAAAACCTTTCACGTGATACTAAATTTGCATATGGTTTATTTGCAAGAAATATGATATAAATCATAAAATCCTTAAAAAAGGAACTTTTTATACTTTGATCCAGCTCACCAAATATTGGTATCTTAGAATGAACAAAATTTTCATTTTCTCTGGGAACAACAGCAACTTCCATTTTGGGGTCAACCCTTATGTACATAGTATCAATTGCAACATTAATTTTATGATTAAGTCGTTCCGAATCATTACGTCAAAATTAAAGGAAAAGTTTTAGCTGCAAAGTAAAATAATGCATTCATTGATATTTTAATTTGAAATTGTTATCCTTAAATGTTACCGAGCTATCACATTTATAATTAGTTGGAATGTTGTTTAGAATATTTTCTAAGGAACATTGAGATAATAAGGGTGTTAAGCACGAACTGAAGTTCTGAAGGGGAAACCGATTTTTACAAAAAATTTATGTTATTATGTTTTTTGTTTATCGTTCCAATAAGATATAAAACACAAAAATCGATTAAAAATTGTCACAAAACACTTAAATGAGAAATATTTGAAAAACAAATTTAACAAATTTTTGGGAAATATTCTAATTAAATGAAAGTTTCAAAATTTGAGCAATTTTGTTAAGCAAATTTTAAGAAAATCTCCATGTGACTTATGGACATAAAATAGTAAAAAATTTTATCGATATATTCACATATTACCTATACCTGTGATTTTAATTTTGGGGATTTCGGAGAAAACAATATTTTGGTAAAATTTTATTTAATCTTTACTGAAATCCATTTTATATAAAACTTTTTCGGAATATAAAATTCAAGATAATATGAAACAAACATACCGTCACCTAAAACACAAACGGCCCTATCTAACATTTTTAAAATTTTACATGAGAAGCAAAAAAAATATTTAAATTGAAAAGTTTGTTTTAATCAGCGCGTTTTATTTTTATAAAATAAACAAATTGTTTAATGGTGAATGGTATTATTTTTTATGATAGTTGACATTGGCGTACATAAAAATGGATAAATTGGACTTTTTACCTTTAATATTTAAATGTTTTTGTAGATAGGGCCTTTTGTTTTTTGTCAATAAAATCGCTAATTTTGGTCGGAGGAGTCTAATTTATTTTTTGGACATTTGTTTTGATGCAATACATTAGAATCTGCAATAAAATCGATTTTGGATTTTTGGTTAGTTAGGGCCGATTGCGTTTCAGGTGACGATATGAAGTTTTGGTAAAATCGAATAATGTTAACCCATAAATTGTGAAGGTCATACTCAAGCTATGCAATATTGGGAAATTCTCTTGAAACCATAATGAAATATTATATTGTTTTCAACCCATTTTAATGAAACTTAGGAAAAATATATAATGAAGACCCGTATTTATGATGATATCGAAAAAAATTAAATTAACCATTAAACGTAAATATATTTTTATAATTATGATATATAAAATGTCGGTAATATATGACATTTTGCGAGAAATATCAAAAGTAGTATAAGTTTCTTAACTTTCTGGTGATTAAGTTTATAGTTTTTATACAAGTATTGCTATCATAATGACTTAAAGATTAAACTTTAATATATAATATAAAGGATATTTTATTACAAAACCATTTACTAAAACTTAAAAATTAAAATATAGAAATTTTTTAAAATCACAACTATAAAATTTGAATTAATGTAAAATTTGAACGGTTAAAGACATCGTAACAAAATTTTGAACATATATAGATCCAAATCTTTGAATTAATGTAAACTTTGAACGGTTAAAGACATCGTAACAAAATTTTGAACATATATAGATCCAAATCTTTGAATTAATGTAAAATTTGAACGGTTAAAGACATCGTAACAAAATTTTGAACATATATAGATCCAAATCTTGCTAAAATAACATCATAAAAATAAATTTGATGTTAAAGCGTAAAAATGTGTTCCAAATAAGAAGTTTTTTTGATAAAAATGCCCACTGTGACGTTATTTACCATGTGTTAGTAAAAAAACTTCGCATATATTTAAGGACTATATAGGGATTTATAAATATGGAGTCAATATGATATAAATATAGAGCCATTATGATCGGTGCTTTGCGTTTTTTAGAATTTTTTACTGAAAATTTTTTTTTCAAAATTGACCACGCAGATGAGGGCATTGCCCGTTTATTAGATTTGGCTCATAACTTATTTAACATGCTTAGGCATTAAGTTCATATAAATATATAGACCCGAAGAAAATCGTTTTCTATAAAAGAGGGAACATACAGACCTTTTTACTTGTTGCTAGTTTGGATGCGTCTAACTTTTATAGGACAAGATAACTGTTGAGAAATTAAATTAAGAATTTTGTCAGAAAACTAAAGGATATTTTAAAAACTTTACGATCCTCCGTATGACGAAATTTAATATTACAAGAAACTTTGACCTGATGGCCAAAGTTGGTTTACAACCGCTCACCATCACCTACAACTGCCAATCAACTTGAAAACACCTTAGCTTACGATATAACCAATTGTTCCTAGATACCGAATTATTTCCAAAAATAAAAGTCTCTAAACCACTGTGCATTAGGAACTAGAGACAAATTTTATTTCGTATTAAAAATGTTACCCATTTTGGCTTCTGATTTCACCTAGCCCTCATACAAGTGATTTCCCAAAAATAAAAGTTTATAAAATCATGTACCCTGTATATATTCTCATCGCACTATGGTTCAGACGACCACTTTTTTTGGCCAAAACTAAAAATTTGTCCAAAAAATATTTTTATATTCCATATCCTTTTCGCTTAAAATTTAAGTTTAATGTCAAAAAATATGGTAATTTACATAGTTAAGAAATTTAACTTTTTACAGAAATTTTAAAAATGGAATAATTATTTTAAACCTCTAGATATATTTAAAATTTATGGAAAAAATAAATTTGAGTTATTAATTAAATAAAGCAATATTATAGTTATAAATTACAATCTAACATTAAATTTTTATTCTCCAATATTTAACCATATTTGCTAAATTTTGAAATAATTAAAGAAAATACCCTTTATGACAAAAAGTCAGGTTTCCCAAAAATTTAAAAATTCGAAGAGGTCGGACTTTTTCTTAATGCTTATATGAAGTTGGTGATCGTAAAGATTTAAGAAGTTATACCTATCATCCATGTTCTACGTATCCCCATATTGTTTTGGGTCATCTTTTTACGATAATTATTACAGTACTGTTTCTTATCTTTCATTTCCAACATAAATTTTTTAACTTGTTTTTTCGTTTAAGTTAAAAAAACAACCTGAGAAAATCTGTATTTGGAATTTTAGTGATTGTGTTGATGGAAACAAAATGCATTTTCTGTAGCTCCGAAGTATGGCCAACAATACCGTATTTGAAAATTTGTTAAAATGCAACATCAAAATAAATAGTTTTGGCCAAAGAAAGTGGTCTTCTGAACCATAGTGCATTGAGAAAAATTGTCGTAAAATTTATGATCATCTTGTATAAAACAGGGTAAACACAAGAAATTTACAGATTTCATGTTAAATTGTAATGCGTACAATTTAAAAATAAACAGAATAACCCTGTTAAAAACTGGAAGACTATAATACTATTTTTTTTTTCTAGATTCGATAAAACAACGAGCTACTGGTTAGTCCTTTTAATTACATATTTTCAATATTAAAAAACTTGTACAATGTACATGTACCGCGTTTTGTTCTTAAAGTTTTAGCCCCGTTTGTATTAGTGGCTTTTAGGCAATTAACACTTTATCTCCTACAGAGTGTTTCATAAACTTACTAAAAGTAATAATGGGGCTGAAAAATAAGTCGTTAACTTAAGCCTTTAGTCCGGCCGAAAAAAGCCGTGTACAGTTTAAAAATAAACTGAATAACCCTGTTTAAAACTGGAAGACTATAATAAATTTTTTTTCTCGATTCGATAAAAAACGAGCCACTGGATAGTCCATTTAATATACATATGTATTTTCATTATTTAAAAATTTGTGCAATGTACATGTACCGGCTTTTGTTCTTAAAGTTTTAGCCCCGTTTGTACTAGTGGCTTTTAGGTAATTAACACTTTATCTCCTACAGTGTGTTTCATAATCTTACTAAAAGTTATAATGGGGCCAAAAAAAAGTCGTTAATTTAAGCCTTTAGACCGTACGTCCGGCCGTAAAAAGCCGTGTACTAACAGAATAATAAAGATCTAGAAAAAGGGTTGCCTATTTTCTAATTCATATTGCACTTGTGGGGATACAAACAGAAAGAATTTTTTTAAAAATAAATCTTTGCTAATTAGCGTTTAAATAATAGTAATAGTACCCTGCTCATGCAGGGTGTTTCATAAACTTACTAAAAGTAATAATGGGGCTAAAAAATAAGTCTTAAAGCCTTTAGGCCGGTATGTACCACTTTAAAAGTCCATGCACTGACAGAATAAAAAAAAGTTGTAGAAAAAGGGTTGCCTATTTTCAAATTTATATTGGACTTGTGGGGATAATAAAATAAATGAATTTTATAATAAAAACTCTTTTTGTTTTTGCAAATTTGTGTTTAAATAATGGATTTCTATAAAATTTATATTAATACATACATCTTAAAAAAATGTATTGTATTATTCTTAAATTAATGTATGTAATAAATGTATCCAATAAGAAAACGGAAACGGATATTATCTTTGTAGGAAAATATAATGTTCATGATATAAAAACTACAAATAAATAGATTTGTTTAAATATATATTTCCAGTAAAAGTATTAAAACAAGAGTAAAATAAAAAGAACTAAGAATATATAGTGGACTATATGATATCCTACAACAATTTAAAATGTGTTTTATTTTTCATAATAATAAATTTTTCTTTACAATATCCATTATGGAACCATTATTATAATATAATGGATATTATTAAAATTATAATGGATATTCAGGTTAATCGAACATAACCTCTAAAGCTAGCATTACACTGCACAGTGGTTTAGAAAATTTTGTTTTTAGATATAATTCTGTATCTCTGGAACTATTGGATATATCGGAATGAATGAGCTGAGTTGATTTACAGTTGTAGGTGATCATTGGCGGAATATGATCTTATTGAACTGAAATTTAGAATATACATATGTAACTGCTTCTTGAAAAGATCCATATTTATATAGTTGTATATGTTCCTTAAATATATCCAAAGTTTTTTGCTATCACACGATTAATAAGCTCAGACTGGGCTCTTTTATCAAAAGACTCAGTTTTTGGAACACATTTTCCATTTATCCAAAATATTGTTCCGATATCTTTATCCGTTAAAATTTTACATTAATTCAAATTTTATATTTGTGATTTTAAAAATTCTCCATTATATTATCCCTATGTTATGTATTCAATGATATCAATTACTTGTATAAAAACTATAAACTTAATCGCCAGAATGTTTCTAAACTTATACTCCTTTTGATATGTTTAATGCTTTTTTATGTTTTGTAAGCAACTTACGATTATTAGTTCTGCTCCCGAAAAGTAAAATTTTTTTAATGAGACTAATGTTATTCCATCGGATTTAAAATTAACTACTGATAAGTTTTAACCCAATCGGACAATGGAAATTCGTGGAAAAATTCGATTATTATCACAAAATTGGTTAAAATTTACCACTTTTTTTGCAGTTTGACCAAAATGTTTACATTTAAGAAATAATTTTTAAAAACTTAAAAAATGTTAATATTCTACTGAGATTTATGTTTAAATTAAGATATAAAATACTAAAATCGAATCATCTTCTCAAGGAGTAGTTGTATTTTAAATTTCAGCTCATTCGGATCCTTATTGGCTCAGAATCACTTTCCGAATCTATTAAGCAATGTTCGTTCATCTATATGTAAAGCACTGTCGAGTTTGGCTTCTTTTAAAATCGGTCCAATTACACGGGTCAACGAAGTAAAGGTTTGTGAAAACTTTTGAAAACAATTCGACTGATTTGAATGTATTTTTAGGTGCTGAAAACGAATCTGATATCTGTTTTTCTCTAACATCCACCATTTTCTCGCAAAATGGCATTGAATATTTAGTTTATTTATTACGGACATTTAAAAAAAAATATAAAAATATATTTACTTTTAAGGGTTAATTTAGATTTTTTCGATGTTATCATGAAAACGGATCTTCACTATATATTTCTCCAAAGTTTCATTTAAAGCGATTGAAAAGAAAATATGTAGTATTTCTCTATGGTTTCAAGAGAATTCCCCAATATTGCATAGTTTAAGTTTGACTTTCACAGTTTATGGGTTAAAATTATTCGATTTTAATAAAACTTCAGATGTATATTTCTTCTTATCTGCAATTTTATATTCTCTAATAAGGAATAAGGAAGAAAGGCTAATTTTCAATAATATTACCAAAATATTACTTTCTCCGAAATCCTCAAAATTCAAATCACAGGTACCGCTAATATGTGAGAGTTATCGACTTAATTTCTTTACTATTTTATTCTCTTCCTTATTGGGCATAAGTGACAAGAAAATTTTAAAATTTGCTTAACAAAATTGCTAAAAGTTTTGAAACTGCCTTCTGAAGGGTTTTCCAGTTATGACTATACCCCAAATACGGTTTACACTATCTAATGAAGGTGAAAAGTCACATTTAAGTTAACATGAATATATTTAACGTAATGACATGATCTTATTAGAATATTCCCCAACATTTTTTATTTTTTAATATTTCTCATTTAAGTATTTGGTGACATTAATTGATCGGAGGAATTTGTAATAACACACACACATTTCTAACAGGTTTTTGTGTTTTATATCTTATTGGAACGATAATTGCATACATATTTCAATTATTTGCTGTTAAAATCCCATAATACCAAAATTTTTGTTTTCGTTTTCCCCTTCAGAGTCGTGATGTCACCAGTTACGATGGTCCTATCGCGTTAAATTATTCCAGAATATATTTCAGAATACATAGACTTTAAGTATAAGTCTAGATGCATTTCTAGTCGCAACTTCTGTAAAATTATAGAATTTTATATTTGGGACTCAAGTATACAGTCAGAAGGTCTAAAAGATGTGGAAAATTGGTGGGTGATACGACTTTTTTATTTGGAATATTTGGAATCAACACACGAAATAACACTGGGATTAATGAAAATCATTTAATAACACTGGGATTAATGAAAATCATTTGGCCTGTGTTATTATAGACTTCAATTTTTGTCGATTTTCTAATAAAATGAAATATGTACATACCAATATGTTTACAATAAATCGTTACACTGCAATACGTATGAAACCATAATTGACCACAGTCATATGTATATTCAGATTTGACAGACTTTATTGTATTTATTACATACATATGTATGTACTTATGTATGTACATATGTATGTATTTAATATAAATTTAAATACAGTAGTTTTCCGATTTAACGAACATTCGTTTCTACGAACATCGCCTTTAGCGAACTATCAATATTTTTACATTGAGTACCTTACATAACGAACAAAAAATATGTTTTGTACTCAGTTTAACGAACAAATATAAATAAAATAATTTAAATTAGAGTTAAATTAACAAAAATAACTAAAAATCATGTCAGAAAAGCTTCGACGTTATTACTTTTCCATTGCTTTCGAATATGGATTTCGAGAGTTGATTTTTTCTAATTTAGTAAAATGAATATTCTAGATAATCTGAGATTTTTTTATTAAAGATTTATACAAAAATATGAGATAATCAAATCCACAATCCTTAATGTCGCAAAAACTAATGTCGATCGAATTAGAAAATCGAAACAAAAAATGTTTAGAGAGGCCAAAGTATACTTTTCTAGAAGCTCGTGCTCAACCCGAATTTGGCCTCAGAATTTGAAATCATAGAAATTGGTGTTCAAAATAAAGACTTAGCCAATCGTATACCTTAACATTTCGCTTTTATTTTTCGCCAAACTAACAAGTCCTCACTGTGACCATAATTTTTTCCAATTCTAAGAATTGGAAACGATATGTTATAGAATAAACAATATAAATAGTTTTTCTTTTGGAAAAAGGATATTTACAGGAATAGCTGTGAAATAAAGGAAAAATATTTCAAAAAACTTTGGAATCAGATATCTCAAAGAATGAAAACGATGAAACTGTGAAACAATGAAACGCTTTAATAACTTTACATTAATCTATTTCCTAAGGAATTCTGAGGCCAGGTTCAGATTCATCGCAATTCCAGCCATTGGGTTTAAACTTCTTTAAGAATTATGTCGTCCGAGTGCTTATCCAGAACGTAGATTAGTTATACGAAATAAACTGAGTTTTTTCAAATTTCTTTATTGTTTTTACATTGTGATATAAATTGCTAGTTTTTCATAAAATTCTTATAAAATATTGTCTAAAGAAATTATATTTCCTGGAACATATTTTTATAAATTAGATTTTATGTAATTTTAATTATTTATGTACCCAAAAGACACTTTCGAGTTAGTACTGCATATAACGAACTTTTCGATTTAACGAACAGGCCTGACAACATATAGGTTCGTTAAATCGAAAAACTACTGTAAATTAAATAATAAGTATGTAGTACATAGCTTTAAACATTTTAGATTTTTTATATCCCGATTCCCTTTTCTGCATCAGTATTTATGTACGTTTAAACACACAAAATATTACATAATTATATTAATTACTAAATTTCCTTTTCCGTTAGTTTATTATCTTCCTTTCCCACATTACTAACTATTTCCAAAACTAGGCAACTCTTTTTCTTGCACTTTTTCCTTTTATTACCGCACTTTTCTTGTAGTATGTATAACAAAATCCAACTCCTATTCATTCTAATTGGAAAAGTTAAAGTGATCGGTCGGCAAATTTTATACGGTGTTTTGCAAACGGTTTAATTCGAGTAAAAAGTGTTTAAAATTAATTAAAATGTTGATAAAAATCTTCATTAGTGTGTTTGTTACTAAATAAAAGTGTTTAATTAATCGGTACTATGAATTTAAAGACAAAAATCGGAAATTAAAATTTGCAAATTTTTTTGTTCTTCTTCGTGTGTTGGTGTCGTTTAATTGCTGTGAGTATTTTTTATTGTTGTTGTGTTTGTTAAGAGAAGTAGGAAAAAAACTCTATAGTGATTGCAAAAAATGCTAGAAATTTGCTGGAACTTTAGGAATTGCAACAATATTTCACAGGGTTTGTGAGTTGAATAAATTATGCAGTTTTTAGCAAATAATAGGGTAGCACTGCATTAGGAAGAGTTTATGAAAGAGGCGGTATATGGAAATTGTTGTTATTGCCACTGTTATGGAAAGAAACTGCATTAACTTTTAGAATTGTTGTTGAATAAGATAAATGCTTTTGTAAATCTAGTAATAATTGGTTTTCACTTCAGTTCTTTTACTGTAGTTTGAGGTAACTATGGCAGATTTTATTGCAAAATTTAGTTAATTCTCAAACATTTGTAAAAATTATTGCAATTTTTCATAAACCTTGTTCTAATTACAGCACTTTTAGGAATCTTATTGAAACACTTAGTGGGAACAAACTTATTACATACTTTGTGAATTTAGTTCTAATTGGAATTAGGAATTGTTGAGTTAGTTATTTTCCTTAAAAAAGTGTTGCCTAATCTAGTTGTTGGTTGAAAATTAATTCATTTTATTATATGAATTTCTGTAAATTTTTACAAAATATGTCATTGATTTCAGTTGTAGTTTCTTTAAAATTTAATTCAGATTACAGATTATCTATGGCAATAAGGAAAAAGTTTATAAGTCATTTTTACGCCAATACAAAACTATAGTAAATCTTATTTAAACATTTCAATATTTTCTAAAGTTCTAGTGAGATTTCTTTAAACAATTTATATAATATGGAGATTAAAAAAAATTTACTACAGTTTACTTGATAGGCAACGGTTTTAAGTATTAAAAATTGTTCAAATTTGAATTTGGTTTAGCAAACTCTACAAAAGTTTGTGAATTGAATGAATATTACCGGATAAGATTTGGGGATTCACTAAATTTATTGTAAGGGATTAGTAGAAATTACTTTTAGGGAAAAACTAGGCAATATTTGTTTAGAATTAAGAAATATTTTTGTTTTTAATCACTCACTATTTAAAAATAGTGTTGCCTAAAGCAGTTGTAAGTATGCTTTAATAATATTCTAACATTTTCGTGCTGCTTCAACAATTTTCAAGAAAATGTAATAATGTTTAGGGGAAGCTATTGTATAGTTTAAGGGTTTTCATATAAACGTTCAACTGTGCAATCTGTGTCACAAATTTAATGCGATTTTACATCCACAACACTGATATATTTGATCGCCTATTTGAACTGATTATTTTAAAGTAAATTTTCTCTTCTAAATAATACAGAAAGTCATTTGTGCAAGTTTGCACACATGTTTCATGAATCCCCTTATTATCTATTATAGTTTTTGAACAATTTTACAAATTTTATTGATTTATTTTTGAAAATTTCTTTAACAAATTTTTTGTTTAAAATTTTCCAAAAAAAATTAAAATAGATTTTTCCTACTTATCAAAATGTTTAGTTTAGCTGTAAATAACTGCAACAGAAGTAGAAAAAGTTCAAAAAAGTTTGTGTCCAGGTTGGAGATTTTAGTAAAACTTTTAGTTTAATAACTTCTAATTCAATTTGTGTTTTTTTTTTTTGAATAAAATAAATTAATAATTCAGTAAAATAGGCAACACTTTATTGCAACTTTATAGAAACAAAACTATTGCCTAATAAGTTGTCAAATTTCAAAATGGTTCTAGAATCTAATTCAAATCAAACTTTAACAATTGACACAACTGTTGATGAATTTGATAATTCAAACAAAAATTTATCAGGGAAAATACCGACTGCTTTTAAAAGTTTTCATTATTATCTAATCCCAAAGAAAACTTTAATAATTGCTAAAATCCTCAATTAAATGTGTCTGGTATATTTTGATAAAGTCTGTAGAAAAACTGTATTGAAACTTTATTAAAAAAAATGTTATCTAATATAGACTTTCGAGAATCCACTTCAATACTTTTTCTTTTTTATTAGGCTTTTTAAAACTTCCATTACAAACTGTTTAAAAAAATTATCATATTAATCATTCATTTGAATTGGCATAAAATATATCATATAAAAATAGTTACGTGATTTATAATTTTTAACAATTTTCAAAAAGTACCAAAATTTCAATCAAGTTTATTTCAAGTTTTTAGATTTCAGTTAAGCTTTTTCCCATTTTAAGAAGTTTGTATATGAAATAAATAATTTTATTAAATAAGTATTAACTCCGGCTAAACTGTTGCCTAAATAAAATTAAAAAAAAAATCATATAAAACTACTACACAGAAAAAAAATAATTCATATTTGGAATGAATTTTGAAATAAATTGAATGAATCGAACATGACTTTTTTTCCCTAACCATTTTCATTCAGAATATTAAAAGTTCATAAAATGTATGAATTTGTACATGAAAGATTTTTTTGTTTTTTTTGTTCATTTTCTTTGATTTTCATCAAAAATGCAATAAATAAATAACCTATTAATATCTTCCATTTTTTAGAAAATAATCACATATTAGCGAATTTTTATGTTTAATTGATATAATATAAATAAATAAAAATGCTGGAAAACAAAATATGAAATAAAAAAACCAGCATATAGCTAAACATCCATTCTTCAGAAAAAGTTGCATGTTGCGCGCATATTTCATTGTTTTCAATCTAAAAATCATAAAGAAATAAAAAAAGTTTCTAAAGAAAATTTCAAACATTTTTTAACAAACAGAAAAATATAAAGAAAATTTTTAATATTTTAAGTCAAGGCTTCTAGATTATGTTTAAAAATATAAAAATGAAAAAATTCATACATTTTAGGAACTTATTCTTAAATATTATTAACTTTAGTCAATGAAAGCAGTTCATAATATTTATGCTGAAACTTTTTTCTGTGTATAATAGCCAGAAAAAAGGGTGATTATAATAATCGAATAAAGTTTAGCAGTTTAGCCACTGTCTAGAAATGTTATCGGTTTTATTAATCTTCTAATAGGATTCTTTCTAAAATTAAACTTGGATAACTTCGGGCATCACTAAAAGCTTCACTTCTTTACAATTTCATTAAAGATTGTTGTCTAGGTTAGGTTAGGTTGATAGAAGGATGTATACTACATCAAATCCGAAAAACTTTTGGTTTAAATTATTTTATAAATTTAGCAAATAATTCTAATAATCCAACATGTTTGTATTAAAAATTGTTCTAAATAAAGTTTTAGCAAAAAACTCTTGTTTAGCTTTCAAAATTGTTTGTGAATTGAATAATTTTTATGTTTAGTATTAATTTAGGTTTCGCCCCATTAATAGGTTCACAATATTTAAACTGTTCTAACTGTTATAATTTGTTTTCGGGAAAAAGTTGTGAGATTTGCTAAAATTATTTAATACATATTTGTATTTGAAATAATTTTACATAATGGTTAATATGTATGTAGTCTTAAAATTTATAAAACGAAACGACAACAGTTTTTCAAAATTTTGTATGAACAAATTTTGAATTTTTTAAAATTTTCCAAGTTTAATGAAAAATTTTAAATTTTAATTTTTCAAGATAATTTGATAAAGGCACATTTGCCTTCATAGGACTAAAGACGATTCTTGATGAAAATTGTTGAAATTGGTCTATTATTTCGCGTAGCCTTCTTATAATCGGACCACGCAAAAATAGTTTAAAAGCTCTCTACAAATATCGAAAGTACACAATTTTATACAAACCTTTATGATTGTGCGGATTTATTAATAATTAGGCTCTATTTGACGATTTACGGTTGTATTCATAAAAAGTTGTTTTAGGTTTATTAAACATTATTAGGCAAAATCCACGAAAATGGTATTCATAAACGCCAGATAGCTTAAAATACTTTCAATAAACCAATGACAAATAGAAAAAATTTATTCTACGCTCGCCCCTACTTTAAGCCAACAATAAGTTGATTTTTTTACAAATTATGTCTCTGATTAAGCTTTTTTCATTAATTTTAGGTTGAAGACGAAAACTAGTTATGTTTTATTCTGAAATGAAATCTAAAAATTGTAATTTTAACGTTTACAAATTTGTAAATAAAATTCCAGATAAATTTTAAAAGTTTCTATTTTGGTGAAAAAAACTAAAATCTAGGCATTATTGGATTAATAGATGAATATTTGACAATATTCCAGTTGGTCAATACTATTTTTGGCAATTTGGAAATGCCCGCCTGTCAATCAAATCATGCCCACAATCATTTTATTTGTCTTTTTCATAGTTTATTCGCTAAATATAAAGCCATGAAGTAATTAAGAGTGTAAATTATATTGATTAGTGTTCTATCAATGCAAAATATCTTCTCCGACAATAAAATGTAGTCTTTTATCAAAGAAATTTATCAGTATTTGCAAAAATTTATTAAAAATTGTTATAAAAATAACAAAATTTGTATAGTGATATTTATTTTGTCACAAAATATTCGTTATTCGAATACTTTTAATTATAATTAAAAAAATATATGTTATATTCATTAATCTGAACTAAATATATATTTATTGTAGCCATGTATACATTTATTTTTATTAAAAGTTCGTTTTTATTTTCAAAAATGTGTTATAACCAAAAATATAAAATTAAGAAATCCGAATCAACGAATATTTTATCCTAATTGTACGCAACACTAACACAGAAAATGACAGCCAAATTGTACAGTGATGCCAAGTTAAACAATAAACAGCACAATAGTTAATGTAGGTTTATTATTTGTTTATGAATACCACAATTTTATTAATGGCTTTTAAGTCTAAAGTGTACTTTAACTATTGTGTGATTTAAATCTAAAATAAGCATTTTTTATGAATACAACTGTAAGGCTTATGGACTATAAAAATCGAAGAAACAGTAAAGAAATAAGGTCGATATCTCTTACATATTAGCGGTACCAGCGATTTAAACATTAAAGATTTCGGAGAAAACTATTTTTTGTCAAATTTTTTGAAAAAAAGGCTTTATTCTTTACTGTTAAGCATTTTATATAAAACTATTTCAGAATATACAATTCAAGATAATAGGAAATATACATCTGAAGTTTTATTAAAATCGAAAAATGTTAACCCATAAACTGTGAAGGTCAAATTCATGCAATGCAATATTAAGAAATTTTCTTGAAACCATAGTGAAGTATTATTTTGTTTTCAACCGATTTAAATGAAGCTTAGGAAAAATATATAATGAAAACCCATACTTAGGATAACGATGCCATTTTGCGAGAAAATTGTGGGTGTTAGAGAAAAACAGATATCAGATTAATTTTCATCAGCTAAAAATACATTAAAATCTGTGCAATTGGTTTGAAAAGTTTTTACCAACCTTCATTTCATTAGCCTTATTATTATTTCAGAAATTTCTTTAAGTTTTCTAGGGTCTTAATCAGGTTCTTAATTGAAAAAATGTTAAAATGCAAATATCAATTACATTTTATCACCAAAACGCTCTTAATCAATAAATCCCTATGATTTTAATACTCTGTTTTTCTTTGCCTACAAACACAACAACAATGAGAGTACCACATTTATTCTCTTTAATTACTTCATTGTTTTCATTGTCTCTCTCTCTAATTTTTCTTTCATTTAATTTAATTTTTCTAAACAGACAAGTTGTATATCACATTAATATTCATAATTTTACATAAATTTGTGAAAATTATTGTTAATAATTATAGAATAAATTAAAAAACTAGTGCATTACATAAATAAAATTATTGTCTACATAATTATAACAAAAAATCTTAACTTTTTGTAAAATTTACGACTTAAAAATGATTTAAAAAAAAATTTGCAAATAAAATTGTCCTAAATGGCGTGATTTTTAATTCGTTTGTTTTGTTCCTTGTCGTGTGTTTTGCAAATTCGTTCGTTTCGTCGTCGGTTAAATGGAAAGAAAGAAGCGAGTGTAAAAAGTGTTTTAATAATAAAAAGTTAATTAAAAAAATAAATAAAATAAAAAGTTAAATGCAGAAAATAAAAATCCATGGCCTTTTTTAAAAATATGTATGCAAGTTGAATACATATGTATTTATAATATAAAAATAAATAAAAGTGTTTAATTGTTAAAAAAAAAAAAATATCAAAGTGTTTAAATTTTAATGTTTATATTAAAATTTCTAAAAAAATAAGTTTATCAAATGCAAATGGCGTCTTTCTTACCTCGTTTTAATCGTTCGTTGTCGTATTGTTTGCGCATTTGTTCGTTTAATAAATCGTTTGGTTCGTCGTCGTCGGTAAAAAGCAAACAAATCGAGTGTAATAAAAGTGTTATAAAAATAAAGAAAAATAAAATAATTGAAAATAAGTATTTATTATTTTTAAAAAATAAATATCAATGTCTTTTTAAAATAAAATAAGTGAAAGTGTTTATTTAAGTTGTTATAAAGAAGCAAGGAGTTTAAAATTAAAATCTTTTAAATCAAATTTATTAAAATATAAAAAAAATAAATATTCGTCATCTCTCAACATTGTTCAACAAAAAGGTAATTTTTACACTTATTTATAATAATTTTTAAAATTCTTTTATAAAATGAGACCCTAAGTGTTCCAGCGCTTCACTGTCCTCTCCGTATACTCTACATTAGCTCAAATCTGTTCGTACCATTTTCTATAGTTATACCCGGTGTCCACGAAGAAAATGTACCATATAGGATATTAGTAGCCCTATTTCATTATTTCATGTAACTTCTTACTCATGTTTTTTGCGTCGAATGATTTTGCTTTCATTATCTCAAGCTTCCCTACCTTTATAGCAAGAACATTTACTCTGTCATTACCGAGTTTCCTGGTACCCATATGAAGTAGAGCTTACCACTGGAAGATTCTTCGATTATGACTATCATATAGGTTAATAAGGTTTTAGATCTAACCTTATCAGCTGCTATTGCCCTAATTACCTTCTGGATATCGGATTCTGTGATATTTTAGTTTCCGGTTTTCATTGTAGATTTTCTCACATTAGGCATATCCGAGTAACAACGGATTATCGCAGGAGTTTTCTCTAATGTTCCGCTTGATCACTTATCTGGGACCAATGTCTCACAGTTTCTGACAAATCCTGTTTCCTACATAAGCCCTACGTAAGCACTTGCCGTATTAGGATGAGCTTATTTGATGAATCACCAGCACCTCTTTGTGCTTCTTACACGTCAGTGGCAATTTTTGTATATGGTTCTGCCGGTCAATATATAGAAGCATTTTGCTCAAGTACTCGAGCTATTTAATATCTGACCATTACTACCCGGTTACGTAGCTTCAGAGATGCACAAACATCACTTCCGTCTACAATGGCTGGCCTCTGTTGATTCGACAACAGGACCTAGTGACGTACACTGAAATACGAATCCATCAAATAAGCCTTGTTCTTACTCACAGAGAACACACTGTAGTAAATCTGGTATGAACAGAGTAAACCCTGAACATGCCCGGACAAGAAAGGAAAATGCAATGGTATGGCTTGTATAAGATACCTTATATCCAACACCATTCAACCCAGCACACTTCTCATTGATCCAAAACACTTATTCATAAAAACATCCTACTCTCTTTCTGTAGTTATACGGATTAGTGAGATCCGCATATCTCTACTCTTTTCTAATGCTTTGTCGAACAGTCACTCCTCTGCGGGGTATCTGTTGTCTCGGCAACAGCACCAAACTTATCCAGAATTATATACTTTATCGTATATATATAAAATTCTAACGTTACTGACTGACTGACTGACTGACTGATTCACTGACTGATTCATCATCGCACAGCCTAAACGGTTGAAGCTAAAGAGCTGAATTTGGACAGGAGGTTGGTCTCCCGCCAAATAGATCCACTAAGACGGGATTTTTGGAAATTCGAATGTTTAGGGGGTAAAAAAGGGTAAAAACGGGTAAATTCGGTAACCTTATATCTCCTAAACTAGAAAAGATACAAAAACAGTTTAAAGCTTATCGCCGTTCATTTAAAAAATAAACGGACAGGTGTCTGGTACTTTTTTAAAATTCGGCCCCTTTAGGGAATAAACGGGTAAAAACTGTATTTTGGTACTTTTTTTCGCACCCCATGTATCTTTTAAACCAGTGCACATTCAAAAAATATTTTTGACTCCTTCATAACTTAACGAAAAAATAAAAATATGAATTTAGTACTTTTTGGATATTCGGACGTTTAAGGGGTTAAAATTGTACCTATTTTTGGTACTTTTTTCATAAAACATTGTTTTTGGTTTATTAACTTATACATATGAATACATAATAACGGGCTCCCACTACGATGTTGCAACTTTTTGGAATAGAATTTTTATTTCGTTAATGGGGAGGAAAAAAGTACCAAAAGGGGTAAAAATGGGAAATTTGATTTTATTCAACCACAATGATCGAATTTAGATAAAATTTTTAAATTTAAAAACACTAAATATCCTAATGGGGTGTTATTTGGAACCCCGGTACCAAGTGATATTTTTTGGTACTTTTCATTCTCCAACTGGTCCTTTTTGAGTTTTCTATGATATTGAAATAGAAACATGAAATTAATAATAAAGGGACTTTTCGCTACTTTTTCGTTTTACACAGGTACTTTTTTGAGTTTTCTTTAAAATTAAACCTAGAAACATGAAATTAAGCATGTAGAGCTCGGAGTAAATGAGAATCTATAAAATGGGACTTTTTGGTACTTTTTCGTTCTTCAAAAGGTACTTTTTGAATTTTCTATAATATTGAACCTAGAAACATGAAATTAAACATGTAGAGACCGGAGTAAATGAGAATCTATAAAAGGGGACTTTTTGGTACTTTTTCGTCCTTCGACTGGTACTTTTTGAGTTTTCTATAAAATTTAACCTAGAAACATGAAATTAAGCATGTAGAGCCCGGAGTAAATGAGAATCTATAAAAGGGGACTTTTTGGTACTTTTTCATCCTTCGAATGGTACTTTTTGAGTTTTCTATAAAATTTAACCTAGAAACATGAAATTAAGCATGCGGAGGCCTTAGTTAATGAGAATCTATAAAAGGGGACTTTTTGGTACTTTTTCGTCCTTCGACTGGTACTTTTTGAGTTTTCTATAAAATTTAACCTACAAACATGAAATTAAGCATGTAGAGCCCTTAGTAAATGAGAATCTATAAAAGAGGACTTTTTGGTACTTTTTCGTCTTTCGACTGGTACTTTTTGAGTTTTCTATAAAATTTAACCTAGAAACATGAAATTAAGCATGTAGAGCCCTTAGTAAATGAGAATCTATAAAAGGGACTTTTTGGTACTTTTTCGTCCTTTGACTGGTACTTTTTGAGTTTTCTATAAAATTTAACCTTGAAACACGAAATTAAGCATGTAGAGCCCTTAGTAAATGAGAATCTATAAAAGGGGACTTTTTGGTACTTTTTGGTCTTTCGACTGATACTTTTTGAGTTTTCTATAAAATTTAACCTAGAAACATGAAATTAAGCATGTAGCCCGGAGTAAATGAGAATCTATAAAAGGGGACTTTTTGGAACATTTTCGTCTTTCGACTGGTACTTTTTGAGTTTTCTATAAAATTTAACCTAGAAACATGAATTTAAGCATGTAGAGCCCAGAGTAAATGAGAATCTATAATAGGGGACTTTTTGGTACTTTTTCGTCCTTCGACTGGTACTTTTTGAGTTTTCTATAAAATTTAACCTACAAACATGAAATTAAGCATGTAAATGAGAATCTATAATAGGGGACTTTTTGGTACTTTTTCGTCCTTCGACTGGTACTTTTTGAGTTTTCTATAAAATTTAACCTAGAAACATGAAATTAAGCATGTAGAGCCCTTAGTAAATGAGAATCTATAAAAGGGGACTTTTTGGTACTTTTTCGTCTTTCGACTGGTACTTTTTGAGTTTTCTATAAAATTTAACCTAGAAACATGAAATTAAGCATGTAGAGCCCTTAGTAAATGAGAATCTATAAAAGGGGACTTTTTGGTACTTTTTCGTCTTTCGACTGATACTTTTTGAGTTTTCTATAAAATTTAACCTAGAAACATGAAATTAAGCATGTAGAGCCCGGAGTAAATGAGAATCTATAAAAGGGGACTTTTTGGAACTTTTTCGTCTTTCGACTGGTACTTTTTGAGTTTTCTATAAAATTTAACCTAGAAACATGAATTTAAGCATGTAGAGCCCAGAGTAAATGAGAATCTATAATAGGGGACTTTTTGGTACTTTTTCGTCCTTCGACTGGTACTTTTTGAGTTTTCTATAAAATTTAACCTACAAACATGAAATTAAGCATGTAGAGCCCGGAGTAAATGAGAATCTGTAAAAGGGGACTTTTTGGAACTTTTTCGTCTTTCGACTGGTACTTTTTGAGTTTTCTATAAAATTTAACCTAGAAACATGAATTTAAGCATGTAGAGCCCAGAGTAAATGAGAATCTATAATAGGGGACTTTTTGGTACTTTTTCGTCCTTCGACTGGTACTTTTTGAGTTTTCTATAAAATTTAACCTACAAACATGAAATTAAGCATGTAGAGCCCGGAGTAAATGAGAATCTGTAAAAGGGGACTTTTTGGAACTTTTTCGTCTTTCGACTGGTACTTTTTGAGTTTTCTATAAAATTTAACCTAGAAACATGAATTTAAGCATGTAGAGCCCAGAGTGAATGAGAATCTATAATAGGGTACTTTTTGGTACTTTTTCGTCCTTCGACTGGTACTTTTTGAGTTTTCTATCAAATTAAACCTGGAAACATGAAATTAAGCATGCAGAGCCCTTAGTTAATCAGAATATATAAGGGGACTTTTTGATACTTTTTCGTTCTTCGACTGGTACTTTTTGATTTTTCTATAAAATTGAACCTAAAAACATGAAATTAAGCATATAGAGCCCGGAGTAAATTGGAAACTATAAAAGAGGACCTTTTTGGTACTTTTTTGTTCTTCGATTGGTACTTTTTGATTTTTCTATAAAATTGAACATAGAAACATGAAATTAAGCATGTAGAGCCCGGAGTAAATAAGAATCTATAAAAGGAGACTTTTTTGTACTTTTTCATTCTTCGAATGGTACTTTTTTCAGTTTTTTATAAAATTTAACCTAGAAACATAAAATTAAGCATGTAGAGCCTGGAGTAAATTAGAATCTATAAAAGGGGACTTTTTGGTACTTTATCGTACTTCGACTGGTACTTTTTGAGTTTTCCATAAAATTAAACCTAGAAACATGAAATTAAGCATGCAGAGGCCTTAGTTAATGAGAATCTATAAAAGTGAACTTTTTGGCACTTTTTCGTCCTTCGATTGGTACTTTTTGAGTTTTCTATAAAATTCAACCTAAAAACATGAAATTAAGCATATAGAGCCCGGAGTAAATGAGAATCTATAAAAGTGGACTTTTAAGTACTTAAAATTGAGTACACATATACAATCATCATTTCTTCAAATTAGGGAATTACCAGTATTTAAAAATTTGTAATCTTTGTAAAACATATTATTTTTTCCTTGCTAAATGAAGAGCCAACATATTTCTCATTCTATAAAAACCCTCGCTAACAAAGTAGCGGGTAATAAGCTAGTCGTATATAAGTCTTTTAACCAACATGCTCTTCCCACGAGTTTTGTTTTATGCCACAGCCACCACGAGCATTCCGGATGAACCTTTCTAATAACAGGGACAAGACAAAGTCCAATTCTGCCCTGTGTGCTACCGGTTCTCGTGGTACCAAATTGTAAGGCTCCATTGTTTGACCCCAGGCCAAATCATTCCAAGGAAAGGCCGTGTATACATTTGACATAACTAGTTTATAGTCCCGGTAGACTTGAGGTAGCACCTCTTTTTCCCTCGATTGCAATAACATCAAGATGCAGAAGATAATTAAGGCAACATGCCCCGGGGGTCTGTTTCCTATAGTCTGTAAAGTTCGGTCCATAATGAAACCAAGAACCCATTGAAGGCCTCCATTCTAAAATCACCATTATGCTTATATTACACAGCGTAACAAATGTTTAACTCATGTTTAACTCAGATATGGATTACAAAATTCATATTGAACTTTTTGCCGTAAAATAGAGGGAATATTTAATTTTTGGAATTTATAGTAGTTTTTTACTTTACACAGAGGGTCATAATGGAACAAAGAATCCATAGTTTTAATAATGGTTATAAGTCAATTATGGACGTTTAAGAAATTTTATATAATCAACACCGATCATTACAAAAATTGGCTTATATAAAATACCAGCTATACCCAGTGTGCTTTGCTACGCTAAAAGCAAAAAAAACCCACTTACACATGGGAAATGCCACTCAAATTATTGCAAGTTCGCCAATTTTTCCGAACGCTAATAAGGATTTTAATGTAAGCTATGAAAAATGTAAATAATATTGTATTGTATTTAATTCATATGGGAGGGGCCAATCCCCTCATTCAAAGTCCGCTCATTTTTCTCTAAATGTTCACATGAATGTTCATGTAAAATTTGAAGATTCTAGCTTTTACAGTATCTCAGATATAAACATTTTTCTATATAATTCATATGGGGTTTCCAAGCCACCCCCTGATGAAAGTTCGCTTTTTTTCCCAAAAGGTTCTGATGAATATGAAAGTCCTTTTTGCCGATTCTGAAGAGATATTCGTCGTAATTATGAACTAAAAATACAAAATCGGAAGTTCCGGTTGTGTGGGGGCTAGGTGAAATAATGGACCAATTTCAACCATTATAAATAGGCTTCGTCCTTATATGGTCCAAATTTAATCAAAATATTTTGAAAATTGCAGCTTGACAGCCAACCGGACGGACATGATTCTATATCAATAGGCATACTTTAAGATGGGTGTATGACTAATACTTTTGTAGTGTAGGGTATAACTATTTCTATAAACTGAAACGAATATAATATAAAAACATATTTTAATTGTTTGACTTCCGGTGGAAGTTTATTTGATTAAATGACGGAAAAGGGAAATTTCCGTTTTAGGCATTTATAGAAAAGAAACGAAAAACATTTTGAGAAGTCTTTTCATTGTGTCCTCTAGCGGGCATTGTACGAAACTATGATTTGGTTTATGTCTATGCTAAATCAAACAATAATTCATTTGTCAATTGTTTTCCTAAAAACTAAGTGATTTCTTGAAACACAGGGTGAGTCTCAAAGCACTGGATGAAAATAGGCATTTTTCGGTAAAACATTAGTATGACTAATAAAAATTATAAACAGACTTAGATATAGCCGAGTATACAAGTTTAAGATTTTTACCTTGAAACAGGAGGTATCAGAAAGATTTAATGTAAGGCACCTTTAGTAATATAATTCAATAACGTGTCAACTTTTTATTATTGATCAGACAATTTTCGGATTATTCAGAGTAACAAAGCGTATTATTTTTAAATTTCTTAAACAGTTAGTAATACTTTCTTATATATTTTCCACACATAAAAAAATTGTTGTAATAATAAATACACCCCAGAAATTAAGAATAAGGTGAATTTGCGAAATTAATATTTTTCTAAATTTAATATTTATTCGGTGGAATCAGCAATTTATTGATTATATTATATTTAGTTTTTTTTTGGCTTGTATATTAGAATATATTTTATTATTAATTCTTCTACGTTATATAACAGTTAAATTATTAAATTTTATTCGTTGATTAAATATATTGTATATTTTATATAATAATAATAATTTGTTGTCATATAATATTCAATACATTAAATGACAAAAAAATTGTAAATGTGTAAACGTGGTAATATAATTGTGTTAATCAAGTCTTTTAATTGTATGTTGTTAAATGTATCTTTGACGTATGAATAATTATTTATTAGAAATATTTTAAGTAATATTTTTACTTAAAATTATAAAAAAAAACTATAGCTAAAAGCAAATGAAACCAACATACACAGGAATCTAGAAAAAAAGTAAACTCATTCACCAGAAATTAAAGAAATTATAACATTTTAAATTGTCATTTTGTAAAGGAAAGTATTTTGAATTTGTTTAAATAAACTTAATAAATTGAGAAAAACATTAATTAAATTTTAAAGTAAAAAATTATAAAATTTTCAACTATTTTATTATTCAAAATTATTTTAACATAATTTTGCCATTTTTTATTTCTTTTACAAAATGTTGCTTTTTAATAAAATACTTTTATTTTTTAACACAATTTTTAGTGTTTATTGCTTTATTTGTATTTTTATTAAATTAAAAAGTTTTCAAAAATATAAATTATGTAATAAATCTATAATTTATTATATACTTATAATATCAACAATTTAATTGTCATTACAATTATAAATTATAAGATTTGTTAAGAAAAAAAAAACTGCAGATAATTTGGTAATTTATTAAAATATTTCAAATTTTTAAATTTTTTTTTTAAATCCTCAAAACTCATATATTTTTTTAGCATATTTTCATATAAATCTTGAACACAAACCTAGTTCTTTTACCAGATATAATGTAAATCAAATGTAAGAACTTTCAAAAACAATGCGTCCGAAATACATTAAAAAATTTGTTTTCTCCGAATTGTGATCACATCCCCATTATTTATGGCCCGATTTCGATGATTTTGAATAGTGGCATTCTCAAAGCATGTCTGATGATTATGATGATCCAATGTTTGGATTTCAAAATTACAAAGGAAATGATAATTCTACATTCATATATTACGTACGCTTCTCAAAAAGGTAAAGGGTATAGAAATACTCCGTGTTTTACGAAATGAGACCCCACAAAATGTAGAATTATTATTACACTAATCAATAGTCCAGATAATATAGTAATCGATAGATTAGCCCATAGATTTGTCAAAGGACTGTTGCCATTGTCCAAAGTCATTAAACTACATAATCAAGTAAAAATTTTAAAAAATCAAATACTCAAATTCGTTTTATTCCGGAATTTAGTATGTACTTGAACTTAAAAGACCTTTAAACTTTTAGCCATCAGATATAAAAGATCGAAAAGTACAGTTTATCAATATTAAACAAGTAAGAATGTGTAGTCTATCATGGCCGACCATATGATACCCTACACCAGTGAGTATGTTAAAAATGTTGATTATTTTTCTAATAATAAAGTATTTTTCCTTAATTCCGAAATATTTTAACAATTGGTTACCAAAAAAAGTGATTTTCTGAATGAGAGGTTATATGCGGGCAAAGGTCATATCCATATAAATTTTGGTAGAGCGATTTACGATGACACTAAAGTTATTTATGCAGAATTTTAATGTGATAGTGGTGTCATTTTCTAAAGGGGACTTTGTATGAGACCTAGGGTCAAATGAGGTCCTATCATTACGAAAATCGGTAGTATCATTTAAACTTATATAAAACTAAGATTTGCCGATTTTCGTAGAGATAGGCGAAATAATGGAACGATTTTATTTGATGTTGCGTCCTTGGATCAAAAGAAGAGTATGACTCAGAAAGTGATTCTGAGCCGATTGGTATACATTAAGGTGTAAGAGTATGTGCCAAAGGTTTACATGGGCACACAAAAGGACTGACAGAGTCCCAATGACTTGTACCAACATCAATTTCCTAACATTCTAGACCGACAAGAAACAGCTTTAAGTCAGAACTTTTTACTGTCTACATCGGTCGAAGCGGCAAACGGTTGACTTGTCTCTATCGTGAAACTCTTTTGAAGTGTGAGACATGATATGATAGAATTAAAGAAAATTCAAGCAGATTGGTATGGTATGAGCCGATTGGTATACATTAAGGTGTAAGAGTATGTGCCAAATGTTTACATGGGCACACAGAAGGACTGACAGAGTCCCAATGACTTGTACCAACATCAATTTCCTAACATTCTAGACCGACAAGAAACAGCTTTAATTCAGAACTTTTTACTATCTACATCGGTCGAAGCGGCAAACGGTTGACTTGTCTCTATCGTGAAACTCTTTTGAAGTGTGAGACATGATATGATAGAATTAAAGAAAATTCAAGCAGACTTTGTCATATAAATATGTAAGTAAATTCTATGGAAGCTGTAGGCCCGAATCTTTTCCAATTTTTTTTAATTACTTATTCATTTATAAATCCTTTTTAAAAAGGTCTCATTTTGTAAAAAAAAGGAAGGAATTTGAGTATTAACGTTTCATAAATTTTGTCAGATTTAATAAAACATCCTAGACTATTTCAGTCCAATCCAATTAGTCCACTAAGTCTAATTAGTCTGCTTAGTCTATAGCATCTAGTTTTGACTATGTGTCGTTGGTAACTCTGCAATTTTACCTTAAATTTCTCGAAAGTATTATGGAATTGAAGATCATCCTGGTATTTATAATATGAGATCAACTTCCTAGCCTTTAAAACTATCAAATTAACTACGGTCCAGTTATAGATTCCATCCTAAATTCATCATTGAAGTCGATATTAAAGGATTTATCCCGAAGTTCATAGTTTCGTAACTATATAGTCCGAAATTTCTTTGGTTTTACTAACGTACACTTAAGCAGTTTTAGTCCCTGCTTGTAAACTCTTATGAAGATGTTGTGTTATGGTTCGAAATAGCACAGGCAATTAGACCCTGATAAGATATTAAGGGTTTTAATTTAAACAATTAATTTTTTTAAGTATTATCCATTCAAAAGTTTAATATTTTACTTTGTCGGATTTAATCTCTTATGACTATTAGTCAGTTTTTTTTTTTTTGGTTACCAAAAAAAGTGATTTTCTGAATGAGAGGTTATATGCGGGCAAAGGTCATATCCATATAAATTTTGGTAGAGCGATTTACGATGACACTAAAGTTATTTATGCAGAATTTTAATGTGATAGTGGTGTCATTTTCTAAAGGGGACTTTGTATGAGACCTAGGGTCAAATGAGGTCCTATCATTACGAAAATCGGTAGTATCATTTAAACTTATATAAAACTAAGATTTGCCGATTTTCGTAGAGATAGGCGAAATAATGGAACGATTTTATTTGATGTTGCGTCCTTGGATCAAAAGAAGAGTATGACTCAGAAAGTGATTCTGAGCCGATTGGTATACATTAAGGTGTAAGAGTATGTGCCAAAGGTTTACATGGGCACACAAAAGGACTGACAGAGTCCCAATGACTTGTACCAACATCAATTTCCTAACATTCTAGACCGACAAGAAACAGCTTTAAGTCAGAACTTTTTACTGTCTACATCGGTCGAAGCGGCAAACGGTTGACTTGTCTCTATCGTGAAACTCTTTTGAAGTGTGAGACATGATATGATAGAATTAAAGAAAATTCAAGCAGATTGGTATGGTATGAGCCGATTGGTATACATTAAGGTGTAAGAGTATGTGCAAAATGTTTACATGGGCACACAGAAGGACTGACAGAGTCCCAATGACTTGTACCAACATCAATTTCCTAACATTCTAGACCGACAAGAAACAGCTTTAATTCAGAACTTTTTACTATCTACATCGGTCGAAGCGGCAAACGGTTGACTTGTCTCTATCGTGAAACTCTTTTGAAGTGTGAGACATGATATGATAGAATTAAAGAAAATTCAAGCAGACTTTGTCATATAAATATGTAAGTAAATTCTATGGAAGCTGTAGGCCCGAATCTTTTCCAATTTTTTTTAATTACTTATTCATTTATAAATCCTTTTTAAAAAGGTCTCATTTTGTAAAAAAAAGGAAGGAATTTGAGTATTAACGTTTCATAAATTTTGTCAGATTTAATAAAACATCCTAGACTATTTCAGTCCAATCCAATTAGTCCACTAAGTCTAATTAGTCTGCTTAGTCTATAGCATCTAGTTTTGACTATGTGTCGTTGGTAACTCTGCAATTTTACCTTAAATTTCTCGAAAGTATTATGGAATTGAAGATCATCCTGGTATTTATAATATGAGATCAACTTCCTAGCCTTTAAAACTATCAAATTAACTACGGTCCAGTTATAGATTCCATCCTAAATTCATCATTGAAGTCGATATTAAAGGATTTATCCCGAAGTTCATAGTTTCGTAACTATATAGTCCGAAATTTCTTTGGTTTTACTAACGTACACTTAAGCAGTTTTAGTCCCTGCTTGTAAACTCTTATGAAGATGTTGTGTTATGGTTCGAAATAGCACAGGCAATTAGACCCTGATAAGATATTAAGGGTTTTAATTTAAACAATTAATTTTTTTAAGTATTATCCATTCAAAAGTTTAATATTTTACTTTGTCGGATTTAATCTCTTATGACTATTAGTCAGTTTTTTTTTTTTGCGTTAACAAATCTTATTTTTAAACAAATTTTAATTGTCAAATCAAAATAGTCGTTATTAAATAATTATTCAAAATAATTGGTCTTTGAACTATAAGCAAATTTACTGTGGTATCAGATTTGTAAATTTTAGTCTAAAATAATCAGAATATATCGTACGAAAACGTTTAGTAGACAACTTACAAATCCTACAAGTACAATGGTAACTTGCTAATGTTAAATACATTTAAAAAAAATCACTAAAATACATGCTAATATTTAATAATTTATTATTTGTTTTGTATATATTTTCTTTTAAATTCCCTACAATCATGCATAATTGATTTTGTATAAATTTATAATTTGGAGTATATTTTTTTTTCTTTTTTTATATAATCCAAATAAGTTTTAAAGCAAAAAATGCGTATAATATAATATAGAATAGAATGTTCCAAAATAGAAGAATATTTAAACACAAAATCCTTTAAGGAATTTTGACTCTTTCATTATTGAAACAGTCTGGCCGAAGAAATTTTGTTTGGTATTATTAATATCAGTCCAAGACTTTACATAATCCCCATAAAAGGGTCCTACCCCATAATACAGTTAGAATGGTCATGAATATGTTTTTTGTAAATTAATTATTTGTAATCGAAGAATTATTGAAGATTGAGAACCCGCATACATTGTTCTCACGAAGGTTAAGGATATAATGAACTTAATTTCATCCTACTTGAAGTTGGAACAAAATATATGTAATTTTAGTTTAAGTGCCGTTTACTCAGTTTCATTTTTGGAACACTCTAACTTAACAGTCAGTGACAAAGTAAAACTCTTTTTTTTTAAATAAAACATCACAATCAGTGCAAATATAATAAAATTTAGTACTTAATTATTAACTTTATATACTTAAAAACATCATGCAGAAACCATGCTTTATTAATAACTAATAATTGTACAAGTAATAAAAATAATTAAATTTGCTTAAATCTTATTTGCAATTTTTGCCACAGACTGTTTTGTAATACAATACATATTTAATTAAACATACATAATAAACATAAATGAGAGTTAGAGAAACAAAGGCAGCAGTCTCCATTTTATTTATAACCTTAACAAAAGAACTTTGGATGGAATTTGCCAGTAAACTTCTGGGTTAATATGTTTCTATCCTTATAAATTTTGATAGAGGGATTTACGTCTACATTAGTTATTTATTCAGAATATCATCATGATATCAGTGTTTATACGTGAATTTTAACCATCAAGTCATTTTCTGAAGGACACTTTGGGTGGTTGATAGGCCTCAAATGAGGCCGATCATTACGAAAATCAGTAGTATCATTAAGACTAAGTTTTGTCAAATTTTGAAGTGATACAAGAACATTTAACATATTTATGAGCTCAAAAACCATATTCGAGGAATACGGTTGTATGGAGGCTACACGAAATAATGGACCGATTTTAACTATTTTCAATTGGCTTCGTCCTTGGGTCAAAAATAGGTGCCAAATTTCAAATTATCTTGAAAATTGCGTTTTGTAGAGTGCGCACAAGGTTTACATGGACACTCAGAAAGACGTACAGACAGACATAGCCAAATCTACTCGGAATGTGATTCTAAGCCGATTGGTATACTTTAAGGAATATATTTTTGGTTGTTACAAACATCAGCACAAACATAATACCCTCCTCCACAATAGTGTTATAGGGTATAAATACAAAAATGGAGATTGCTGACTTCGTATCAATATCACTCAAATATAAAAACAATGCCGTGTGACAAAATTACAAAAAGTGAATATACCTCTCACATGACCTGGTGCAGGTAGAGTAATCCACAGCACCGTATTTAGAATTTTTAATATACCCCGAAAATCGGGAGTTTTTCCCAAAAAAAGAACGGATTTTTAACTGTTGCCGGACTCAACAATTTTTATCTTGAATTTCTTAAATTCAGTTATATTTTTTAAAGCAATAGAAAGACAAACATTAGCTTTATTAATAAAGTGGCAAAAACGGACTTATAGTTCCAAAAATAAAAAAATGGATTCTGTTCCTAATTACTCTCCCTTATAATCGTAGAGATTATAGAAGTGTGTATAATTTGTATACCCTTCATAATTTTCCGATCCTATAAAGTTGAAATCAGATTTTTGAAGGCCCCAGATATCTGAGAGATCCTAATCTTCAATAATTCTGCTTTCGATCAACTAAATCAGATATAAGAACAAAAATGAACAATTTTATGCAGCAAGACTTTTGGTACTTTTTCGTTCTTTAACTGGTACTTTTTGAAAATCTATTAGGGAGAATTTTTTGATACTTTTTGTTCTACAACTGGTACTTTTTGAATCTTTTATAATATTTAACTTAGAAATGTAAAATTAAACACACAGCATACTGATTGAATGAAAATTACAAAAGGACAGTTTCTGCTACTTTTTCAACTGGTACTTTTTGCGTTTTAGAATTGGATCGTGATGAAATAAAAATCTATAAGAGTGAATTATTTGGTACTTTTTGTTCTTCAAATTGGCACTTTTTGAATCTTCTATAATATTGAACCTAGTAAAGCATAATTAAACACGCAGCATACTGATTGAATGAAATCTATAAAAGGGAAGTTTCTGGTACTTTTCGTCATTCAAATGGTACTTTTTTGATATTTTAAAAATATAATGTCATACTTATAGGATGCTGATGATATGAACATCTATAGGAGTGATTCTTTGGTACTTTTTGTTCTTCAACTGGTACTTTTTGAATCTCTTGTTATTGCCTTTTCAAAAAGTAAAATCGGATTAATGAAATTTGATAGAAAAATTGTTAAGTGCAACATATTAAAAATTCCTTTAAATGTGATAACTCCCGAAAGAGGGTATAATCACTTTTTGTAACTTAGTCACACTGTGTAATTAATTTATAACTATAAACTACTAATAGCTATTAAAACATATTATTGAATACATATTTGTTGTTGAATATTTATAATAATAATTGCATTTTATGTGTCTGTGTATACAGGTGTATTTAAAAACTTTAGTTTTGTTATTGTATTTATCATTAATTGTGTGTATAATAGTGTGAGTTGTTTAATTATTTATAGTGTATAATTTAAATATTGTTATTGTTATAATATCCTTAATAAATAATCCTTTTTAGGTTAAGTTTTTAGGCAAATTTTAAATTATTAGTTAAGTTTACAAAGCAATTAATTTAGTTTTACAATTTGACTCCTGCCACATTTCCTCCAATTGTAATTTACTGCCGACACTACGCTCGGGCGGTGAATTTTCAGCTGACACCGAAGTGGGTGATAAAACGCCAGTCTGTAATTTTTGTTCAAATGAAATTATGATTAATAAGTTGTATTTATTATATTTTGTATTGCAACTAACCTTGGTGGCTATTTTTCTAGGATCCAAATTCAGGCCAATATTTTGTACTCCCTTAGCTATTTTTGTTAGAGGACTTGTCATTGATTTTAATTGATTTAATTTACCGGTATTAATGGGTAATTTTAAATCTTTTGGTGATATTGTTCTATTGTTTTAGTTACATTAAGAAATAGTGGATTTTAGTTTAATTGGCCAAAAAAAACAAAAGAAAGAACAATATAAATTTTTTGATGATTTTATTTTATTATTTAAAATTTCTATAAAGAACACATTGAATTTTTATACAAATACATTTGTATAGAACAAATATTTGTGCAGTTTAAAGCTTTTTAGTGCATAAATAATACATTTTCATAATATTGTTGTAAATGTTTTTAATGTTTAAAATAATATATAATTAAAAAAATAATAAAATTAAATATTAAACAAATACAAAATTTAACTAAAAATCATGGCTATTACAAAATACTTTGTTGAACAAAATCTCACTATTATCACTTCCAAAGTCAGTGATAG